>NC_046375.1:26619280-26853827 GCF_011125445.2 Fundulus heteroclitus
TGAATTCTGTTTACAAAAGCTGTATCTTTGCATGCGCTGAGATTCCTTGCAGAAATAGAAATGAATAAAATATCTTATTTCCTGCCCCAGCCTCCTCGGTCTTTGCTTGGTAGCACATCACAAGTTTTCATAGACGCAGGGGCCTCCAGGTCGTTTGATGCGGGAAATCTCGACAGGTTTCCCCGAAAATATTGAATGATGAAAAAGAGATTTTTGAACGCAGGGAGGGGGTGTCTGAGAGAAACTGCAAAGAGTTGATCTTCTGTTTCTGCATTTATGGCTTCTAGGACTCCTGTTCTGAGGGAGGAGTTTATTTTATTGTTCTTAGACCCCTGAGGTGTACTCTGACACATCACTATTAAAAAACAAGCCGATCTGAAAGATATACTGTTTTTTAACATAAAATTATTTACCTACTGGTGCTTATCAATAATAAAAACAACCTATGAAGGAGATGGAAAATTATCCATGGATTAAATTTTTTATTTTTACAGATAGAAAAATCTATAATTAATTTCATTAATTAATAATGAATAAACTAAATCTAATGCTGAACCTGGCTTCTGAAGCCCCCTAATTGGTGAAGATGGCAAAATGTGAACCATCACTGAGATGTTCAGAGCAGGGTTAGACTGCCAAACAATATCCAAAGCTTTGAACATCTGGCAGAAGGCATTGAGAAAATCCAGCTGGCCAACTGAACTGATCAGAAAAGTAACAGAGGACCGCGGTAACTGTGGAGGACCGGTGACTCGCCTTCTACCAGAACGACTTGTGATGCCCATTGAGCATTTTTGACATGTTAAGTGCTATGCTAGTACATATCAAAAAATTGCAATATTGCATAACAATATTTTTTTTACCCGTCAGTCATTTCAGAAAGTGAAACTCATATATTGAATCATTGCACATACTGTAGAGTGATATATTCCAAGCCTTTGTTTCTTGTAAATTGATGATTATGGCTTAAAGAGTGACAACCCAAAAAGTCAGTGGCTCAGAAAATGTGAAAAGGTTCATTATTGGAAATTGATGGTGTCACACCCTAATCAGCTAATTAGCTCAAAACCCCTGCAAAAGTTTCCTAAACATTTAAATGGTTCCTCATTCTGAGTCAGTATCATGGGGAAGACTGCTGACTGGACAGATGTCCATTCCCTCCGGCCCAACACAGACCGGACCAATCACAGCGCGGGAGGCGGGACTTTACGATGCAGCACTCTCAGCGGCAGAATTACCTATAAGGCAGCAGTGCTTCTCTGCCAACATAACAGTGAAGATATACAGAGAGATTAAGGAAGTGCATGTGAGTAAACCATGTATCTTCAGATTTCTTAGACAAAAGCTGCAAAAATTTGTTCCCTAGAGGGTTTGCTTGGTAACATGACATGTTTCATGAACATCTCATCCATAGTTATCTGATTGGTTCTGACCTGATGGCGCTGACCCTGCAACTTAGTTCTAGATCCCTCCAATGGAAGTCATCTGCTGAAAGTTCTTTGTGGGAGACTCAAAGGGTGTCCCAGGCAAGTGTGGATAAAGAAGTCCCTTAAAATTCATTGTCGAAGGCTTACACATTGTTCAGCAAGAGCGCTTCATTGATCTTCTGCAACATCTTCAGTCAAATATAAATGTCATGACACGCAATACTGTTGTAAATAAAGTCACAAAGGCCTCTGTTGAAATGAAAGGAAACTAAAAGCTGCCCTTAGTAAAACGGTTCATAGCAACAACAACAGCCTGCTGGACAGCACACAGTCGAGGATTAATCGGTGGAACTGTGCCCTGGTTTAACCCCCAGACCATGCAGAGATCATGTGCTGCCCTGGGATGCAACCTCTAAGGGCCACATACCTTTTCTGCCCTGGCTGGTGCTCTAAATGATACTCACACACAATTCAGTATCAGAGACAAGATCCTTCGCACTACAACTGAAAACAGATGCAAATTTCCTGAAAGGCTTCAAAGTTCTGGGGCAGACTGATAAATAAGAATAACAATCCTGAACCTGTAGGAGAGGAAAATGGAGAAGAGGATCATGATGGTGAAAAAGGTGATTGTGATGAAGAAGACAAAAGTATTGAGGGTGTTGAATTTGTTGATACTAGAGCCTTGATGATTATTTGGAGTTCCAGCTGCCCAAGAACCATGGCTGTGCCTGCCACCTGCTCTCAATCAGATGTAAACTGTCGATATCTGAAACTGTAGATACGGCCACGGATCTGCCTTCTGCTCCTGCCGTGGTTCCAGCATTTGCCAGAGTTGTTACAGCAGAGTTGATCATTTATTGTACTGCTGAGATATTTGGTTGGAAATGACTTCTTTACATTACCTCCATAAGAGTCAGATTGATGTGCAAAATTCTTCAACAGAGACCTGGCGTTCTAAAGAGCAATGATGACACGGATCAAGAAGAGCTGCTGAAAAGGCTGATGGATGTCCAGGATGGTAGGCCAAAGAGCAAACTTTAACCAGCAGCAAACCTCGGTTTCACGGCCACAAAAAGAAACTCTACAGTTGCACAGCTGGCCTAAAAAAGGAGGACAGATAAAAAAAAAATCATTAAAGATTTGACATTAAATACAGGCTTTTCTAGACCTTGACCTTATTTTTGCTCTGCGTGTTATTCTTTCACTCTCTTTAGGGGTTCCTCCAGCAGATTATCTGACTCCATTTCAACATATCCCTTATGTTCTCCTTGATCACACCAACCCTATGGAGGTCCTCCTTCACTACATCCATGAATCTTCTGTGTGGGCTTTCGCTTTATCACCTGCCTAGCAAATCTGGTTTAAGCATACTTTGTCAAGTACATTTATCTCTTCTCTCAACATTTGCAAACCATCCCAGCCTTGACACTGTGACCTTGTCTGCAAACGTGAGTTTCTCCTTTGATCTACTCTTTTATATGATGTTCTATCCTTAATACTTCCTGTGAAAATATGTAACTCCAAAGGTGAATTAGTAATCCCTAATAACTGACAATAATAAATACATCCTAAACAAGTTCAGATGGCACGAATAACAGTGATCCAGGAACAATAGATGTTTAACATTTTGTAAAAAAATGTGAAAACTCTTACTAAGGAAAAAAAATTCTTAAAAGAACAACGCTGTCTTCCCAAAAATGTTGATATCTCTGGAGAACATGCCATGGGTTCTGTGGTCCCCAGTTAAATGCAGAACTAACTGCGGCCAGGCTGCCTCATAGAAGGTTTTCTAATTAGACAGAGAAAAACAATTATTTAGCGCAATTAAGAACTTCTCCAATAAGTCAGAATTCAAACTTTTGACTATAAAACCATTAAAAACAAATTTCATTTCATTTCCCTGGAAGGTGCAGAGAATCTTGGTGTATTTTCTCAACCCAATTGATGGAAAACACAGGAGTAATACTGCATTAAAAACAGGGATGTTCAGCATGTTCTTTGCAGATGTTTGAGGAAGCTGCTGAGGCTTGGTTCCTCAGCCGTTACTGAATTAAACAAACTCCTGTGATCATCATACATGTCTTTGTGTTTCCTGTGACGTGTTGTTTCTCTGTATGTTTATAAGGAGAGGGAGGGAGGTATGTTATATCTATGAGGCTGCATGTGTGGGAAACGTGGGGAAATGTTTGTTGTGAATGTTTGGGATGCTACACTTTTAGTGAGATGAGTTATTTATACCTGCAGCTTGGAATATGTGAGGACGTGTGAAATAAATTACCCATATTGGGCATTAATAATTAGCTATCTTTAATATGACATCTACAACACCTCTTCTTTCAGTGAATTGAGTTATTTTCTCTTTGTCTCTGTCACTTCTTTAAAAGAGTTACAACTTGTGTTATTTGTGTTATCAGTAAAAGGTACAATGGTGTGGGAACAGGTGAGTCTGTATGACAGGAGCTGGGGTGTGATGAGAGGTAGAAAAGTATAACGGCACTATCAATGGATTTCCAAACTACTTTGATCTTATTTGTCCTGCTGCGGATGCTGCTCTTGAGTTGTGGCGTGATTCTAAAGAGGGAGTGAAATGGGTGGGGGGAAAAAGACTCAATTACAGTTAAATTGTCAAGCAGCAGAGCAGATTAGTAGAAGGTTTGGTTACTTTATTGACTATAAGATCCATGCAGACATCAATAGACATATTTGCACAAATGACAAAACCTAGAGAGCCAAATCAAGGAGAAAGGCAATAGTTTCCATGAGCCACCAGCTTCAGCCAACCACAAAGCGTGGCTAAACACATTATAAATTTCTCACAATTAATTTTTTTTTTTTACAATTCTAAATGATGTCTTAAGAATGAAATTTATAATCGTAAAAATGTAGCATATACTACATATTGGAATGACCTGAAGGAAGTTTTTACTGTGATATATGTCCTACTCATTGTGTTTTAAATTTAGACACACCTGTAACCTTTGATTACAGGTCATTTCCATAAAAAGTGGTAGTTGCATTGCAAATAAAGGGTTAAATTATAGTCAACAAAAAAGTAGCTGCTGTTTTTAAACAAGAGCCACGCTGCAAAAGCGCTGTAAGTAAATAATTGTTAAAATAAGCTTCCGGTTTTGAACGTGGCTGCAACCAGCAGGTAAATGGTAATCTTCTACGAGTTTAATAAACAACGTGTTATTAGAGTATTAGCTTATTGCTTAGTTTTGTGTTTATGTCTTTTTAAAGAAATTCTGTGCTATATCAAAAATGAATTAGCATACTTTTTGGCATAGATTTTGAGTATTTAATGTGCTTTCTGGTTTACTGCATCTTGCTGGAAATGTCAGGGATGTTAACTGTGATGTAATCTTTTTAAGCAAACTCTTATTTGGGTTCATGAGAATCAGTTTTGTAAAATGTGGTGTTCAGTTGGTGGGAAACTAGACAGTGCTTGGCCCGTTCTTTTTGAAAAATGCCCTTGTCAGGACTCAGCGGGTAGCGCCAGTCAGGCCTCTGCCAGCTCTGCCCTTTTTTCCTCTCCCTTTCTCCTGCAGGTGGCTGTAGTTTGGCAGGGGGTGTGGCCCACAGCTGTGGCTTGTTCAGCGGCGTGGCAGGAGAGCATTTAAGCAGAAGGCTGTCAGCTGGAAGATGCCAGAGTGCTAACCTAGTGTGGTACACCTCAGTTGGCCACTGTCTGATGACAGCTTTCTCTCTCCAGTCGCTAAATTTGTGTCTCCTGTGTCCCAGATTGCCTCACGCTCCGGATCCCGCTCCGGGTCTGTGAAGTCTCAAGCCCAGTTACTTCACTGGATCTCTCCCTGCACTCCCCAGCTGATAGCCGGCCACCCGCTCTCACCTACCACGCTGTTTCGGATCCCGCTAACCCTCCATCTGCCTACCTCCCTGCCTTTCAGCTTCCGTCTCCTCCAAGGCCCTGACGCTCCATCACAGGGAGCCGCCCGTTAAGTTCGCTCTTCCCCATCTCCCCCAGGTCAGGTCCTCCATGCTTGTGCGGTAAGATCCAGGGCCTGTGCACCTCCTGGTCTCTTAACGTACCTTTCTAATCTCCCGTTCTCACCCGCAGATAGTGCGTGCATCCCGGTCTCCCACGGACAGAAGTGTTTCACATCCACAAGCACCAAAGATCCACCTTCCCAGCAGGGTCCATGCTACAGACCACTCCCAAAGACAAAAGGTCAGAGCACTTCTGACCAGACTCTTAGAAGATCACTGCTTTTCTCCTGGAGCCCTCGAGGAGAGGGGGCTGCTACCCAGTCTTCACCTTCTTCCTGCCTGACACAAAGGAGGATTGAGACTTTAGACAGAGGCTGTTGCCCCTGTAGAACCGGCCCCGGCCCCCATTACGGCCACTGCGCCGAACTGAAGAAACAATTCATTTTGTAATGTGATATATAATGTGCTGACACAGAAACTGGAGCTAATATGCCGCAACGTTTCACGGGGAATTGTTAGAGCAGTGCGCGCTCACTTAGGATTTTCTGAAGGAGAACAAGAAAGAAGAAGGATAACATTTACAGACGAGTCGGACGACTAACAGAAAATAGTGTAAAGAGACGGAGGTAAGCAAGAAATATCATTGTTTCTTGATGCACTGTTTGGCTCATTTTGGAGTGCTACTGTCATTTTTACTGCAATGAAACTTGGCGTCATTGTTTAAACTTTTGCTTAATGCAGTCCATATTGGGTTAGGAACTGATTAAATATTTTCCTTCTTGGTTTTACTTTAATAGTGAATTAAGTATAAAGTTGCTAGATTTAAACTTACGCATATTTAAGATACCATCACAGTTATACCAATTAGATATTATCCATTACTTTCTTGCAGCAGAGGAAACGTCAGTGGTCATGAAAAGAAAAAGAGACATTACGTCATTTTTCCCCGCTGTTAGCAAAAAAAAACACAGAGAGAGGGAGGATGAAGATGACAGAGCTGAAGAGCAGGATGAAAGACAGAAAGAGGAGTTGGTTGGCGAGGAAGCTGACATTGAGAGATCAGAAACAGAAACATTGAACCTGAGAGTGAGGAGGAAGATGTAGGCTGTGAGGAGAGAGTGAGGAGCAGAAAGGACAACCAGTGGATCATCCATCACATGCATCAAGTTCACAGCCTTCAGGTTTGTGATGTTGAACAAACCTGTGTGAGTGTGTGTGAAGTGCCTGTAAAGTGCATCTGAAACATGCTGACTGACTATTGCACTGTAAAAAGGAAAATAAAAGTAAGTACAATTTTCTTGAAAGGAGTGTATTTGTCCTTGATTTGACCTGGCAAATAATTTTGTCTGCCAATGGAAAATGTATTTTGACCCTTAAAATAAAATAAGAAGACATACTGCACTTGAAATAAGATGATGGAGATTATGTTTTGCTATTCTAAGAGCAAAAATCTTTCGTATTGGCAGATAATCTTATTTACCTGTTCAAATCATGGCCAAATACAATCATTAAAAACAATTACTTACTTTTAGTTACCTATTATCAGTATGATCTTAATGGATTATAATGAATAAATATATACTATTACAAGCTAATGGATCCACCCTCATGTTTTCATTAATTTCTTTTCAGATATATCAGTAAGTGCAAGGATGATCCACCAGTGCAGTCTAATTTAAGGATATTTCCAACCACAGTTATGGCGAACAGAGGACGCAGCTTCCAGGCAAGCTGGTATGAAAGTCATCCTTGGATTGAATATTCTGTAACTATGGATTCTGCCTACTGCTATGCCTGCAGACATTTCAGCCCACCAAGTACTTCTGGCTGTGTGTTTGACTCACCATCAGGCTTTAGGAATTGGAAAAAAGCAACCGGAAAAGATGGAGGGTTTTCAGTACATGCAAACTCTGACAGGCATAAGCAAGCACTGATGGCATGGAGGCACCACCAAAGCACTGTGAAAGCTAATACAACATTGGAAAATATCCTTAACCAGGAACACAGTAAACAAGTAAAAGAAAACCGTGAGTATATGAAAGCGATTGGGGAAGTGATGTTGCTCACAGCTAGACAAAACATAGCACAGAGAGGACACGATGAGTCTGAGGAATCAAGCAACAGAGGAAATTTCAGGGAAATTCTTGAAACAGTTGCAAACCATGATGCAGCTGTTAAACACAGACTAACATCCATTCACAACGCAAAGTACACAAGCAAGACGATTCAGAATGAGGTTCTGGATTGTTTGGCAGAAATGGTCCGTTCTAAAATAATTGAAGAAGTAAAAAGCAGTCAGTACTTCAGCACCATGGCAGATGAGACTAAGGATGTCTCAAAACAGGAGCAGATTTCATTTGTACTCCGGTACTATAACAACGGAACAATCAAGGAGCGTTTTCTTCATTTTGAATCTGCTGAAAGACCAGATGCAGTGGAGCTCACTGAAAAGATAGTCCGCTTATTGGAACACCATGGCCTAGACTACAAAAACAACCTTATAGGCCAGGCATCTGATGGAGCTGCTGCGATGAGTGGTAAGCATTCAGGGGTCCAGGCGAGAATCAGAGAGCAAGCAGAATTTGCATTTTACATCCATTGCAGTGCCCACTGCCTTAATTTTGTGCTAGTTGATTCTGTCAAAGCAGTACCAGAAGCAGAGGAATTCTTTGGGTTGTTGCAGAGTCTTTATGATTTCACTTCTGGCTCATATGTGCACGTCAAATGGCTGGCTGTACAAACTGAGATGTATGGCAGCGCAAGAGAGCTCCAAAAATTGAGTGACACACGATGGGCTTGTCGGTTCATCGCCCTACGTAACATAATGGACAGATTACCTGCCCTAAAACGTGTCCTACAAGAGATGGCACTAGAGCACAGGGGAGAAAAGTCTCCTGAGGCCCGTGGTCTCCTGGCCCAGATTGACCTAGAATTTGTTGTGCATCTAGTTACGCTTCGTAAATTGTTTGGGGAAACAAAGCTTCTTTCAGATATGCTGCAGTCATCAACTGTTGACCTCTCAAGAGCAGCGGATTTAGTGGAAGGTCTGGTTGACAGATTTCAGGCAACAGTCCTTTTTTGACAACCTGTGGGGTGAAGTATTAACCATCTGTGAGCAGTGTGAGGCTGTCACCCAGTCGTTGTCAAAATGACAAAGAACAAAAAGTTCCAGACTCCGTGAGTACCACAAAATAAGCTCTGTTAGTCAGAGGGAGCAAGTTTGTGATAAAGAAACGTATCGGTCCTCTTTCTTTTATCCTGTCATTGACTGCATGCTTAGTGAACTAAGCAGACGTTTTTCAAAGACCAACTGTGAGCTGATGAGTTGTATAGTCTTGATGATGCCAGTATTGAGGATCTGGGACCTGAACTCCATCAGTTCAGGAGACTTTTAGCGAGAAAACTAAAGAGTCACGAGACTGGAAACCCTTCTGATACAGTGGAGTTGATCTGTTTCGTTGAGTCATACAAAGAAGTATTCTGCCAGCTCTTTAGACTGTGCAAAATCACTGTTGCACTCCCAGTGACTTCTGCCACTTGTGAGAGGAGTTTTTCCAAACTAAAATTAGTGAAAACCTACCTCTGATCCACGATTACTGATGAACGTCTTAGCAGTTTAGGGATGCTAAGCATTGAAACCAGAAGGGCAAAGGCTTTGGACCTTGATGCATTTGTGGACTATTTTGCAAGAAACCACAAACGCAGAATACTATGTTTGTAGTGTTACAGGATTTGGTATTGCCAGTGCAAGAGCATGAGAAATTGCTGAAATGAAAATGTGACTGCTATAAAACTCCATGTACAACAATATAAACATATACCTACACAGATAATAAAATCTTATTAGATCCGAGTGAAAGAATTGTTAGTGTACAAAAACTGTATGTGAAGGTTTATTGTTCTCATGTGCAGTATGTGAAATATTTTGAATAGAAATTCTTTTTGTTGCATTGGTGCTCTAAATAAACAAAAATGTTGTAGAACAAAAAAAAAATCTTTTTTTTTCTTCATTTTTCTTTCTGTGCCCCCCGTGAAAAAACAGTGGCCCCACCTTGGCCCCCCTTGAAATTTGTTCCCAGAACTGCCCCTGCCAGTTAACCTAACAATGCTTCATACATTGTATTCGAAAATGTGGCAGTGCCCTGTGGGGAAAGAAAAATATCGCTGGTGTCCTTGTTGTGCCAAGCGCAATGCAAAACTGTTCTCCTTAATGTATCATCCCTGACAGCTTTTCAGTAAGACTGACTAAATTCTACAAGGACATGAATTAATACAAGATTGTAGAAAGGGACAAGACATCCACTTAAGGAAAGACAGTTACCTCAAGAAATACAGATTAACCATCCTTTATCAAAGACATAATGCCAAAGTAATCACATACACCCACCATCGGGCTCAAACCCATGACCCTGAGATTAAGAGTCTCATTCCTCATTCTCCTCCGACTGAGCTAGTCAGGTACTTTGATACAGAGAAAGGGAGATAGATAGCGCGATTACATGGATCGAATGCTAGATAAATTAATAGATAGGCAGACAGAAATAACATCTGCAGACATGTTTTTCCTGTCTTTGGAGTCACAAGTTACACAAGAATGATTTGTTGAATATCGGATTGTTTATTCCGCTTGTGTTAATGCATGTGCATGGCAACATTTTGATTTGATGTTTTTCCAGGGACCAGTCAACCATGGGCTTATGGAAAGCGGAATCAAATAAGTCAGTGTGTGCAAGCAAAATTCAAGAGTCAATAAAATTATTCTTGATTAGCACAATATTAAATTGCATTTTTAAAATGTCATCTTGATCACAAGAATTTCTCTTGGAAAAAAGATGTAGTTGGACAAAAGCATGTCTGGAGTGGGATTTGAACCCACACCTCCATTTGGAGACCAGAAACCTCTTGCGCTTGTTTGTTTTCAGCACATATGTAGAGAAAGGTTTTCATCAACATGCTTCATCCATCCATCAGTCCATCCATTTCCTAACATGTCTATCCCTTGTGGGGTGGCAAGGGGTGCTGGTGCCTAACTCCAGCTGTCAATGGACGAGAGGCGGGGTTCACCCTGAACAGGTCGCCAGTCTATCGCCCGGCAACACAGAGACAAACAGGACAAACAACCATTCTCGCACACACTCACATCTAAGGAGAATTTAGAGAGGCCGATTAACCTAACAATGCTTCATACAGTGAATTTGAAAATGTGGCAGTGCCCTGTGGGGAAAAAAAAAATATCGCTGGTGTCCTTGTTGTGCCAAGCGCAATGCCAAGCGCAAGTGTCTTTGTGATCAAGAAGACATTTTAAATTGATAAATGTGTTCCAAGCCATTGAACTCCTGACCTTTCCAGTTTTTTTTTTTTACATATCACTGTCACAAGAACCTTTACAACAACAAACATTTCATGAATAACTTTTCAGTTCACTGCAATCATGCAGATTCTTTAAAAATGGATCGCATATTAAGAAATTACATTTAATTTTTTAAAATAAATTACACAGAAAATTGTATTGGCAAAAAGAGCATCAAACAATGTAAGATAGTAGTTGCCATAATAAATGTATCTCTCATAATAAATAGTTCCCCCTATTTACCATAATGGAAAACCAAATGTTTCCACTGATTGCTGGAAGAAGGCAAGGGCAGTTGAGAACAAATTGTTCTTTGCAGCACAAAGGTACATGATCTGCAGAGAATGTAAACAGAATGCACAGTTTTCTTTCTCAAACTGTAATTCAATTCAATTCAATTTTATTTATATAGTGCCAATTCATGAAACATGTCATCTCAAGGCACTTTACAAAGTCAAATTCAATCATATTATACAGATTGGGTCATATTATACAGATTGGTCAAAAATGTCCTCTATAAGGAAACCAGTTGATTGCATCAAAGTCCCGACAAGCAGCATTCACTCCTGGAGAAGCGTAGAGCCACAGGGAGAGTCGTCTACATTGTCCATGGCTTTGCAGCAATCCCTCATACTGAGCAAGCATGAAGTGACAGTGGGAAGAAAAACTCACCGTTAACAGGAAGGAAAACCTCCGGCAGAACCGGGCTCAGTATGAACGGTCATCTGCCTCGACCGACTGGGGGTTACAGAAGACAGAACAGAGACACAACAAGAGAGACAAAAAAGCACAGAAGCACACATTGATCCAGCAATCTGTTCTACATTAGATGGTAATAGCGCATGAGCTGTCTTCCCTGGATGATGTCACAGTTAACAGAATGCCAGACCAGGTGTACCTACTTTGAAGGGAAAAAAAAGAGTTAAAAAAAAAACAAAAAGTTAAAAGCTGAAATGACGACAAGCAATGCAAAATTGGAGAACAGTAGAATTCAGAGTGAGAAAAATAGGCCCTGATGTCCTCCAGTAGCCTAAGCCTATAGCAGTAAAACTATAAAGGTAGCTGAGAGTAACATGAGCCACTAGTTATAATTTTTGTCAAAAAGAAAAGTTTTAAGCCTAGTCTTAAAAGTAGACAGGGTGTCTGCCTCACGGACCAAAACTGGGAGTTGGTTCCACAGGAGAGGAGCCTGATAGCTAAAGGATCTGCCTCCCGTTCTACTTTCAGAGACTCTAGGAACCACCAGCAGACCTGCAGTCTGAGAGCGAAGTGCTCTGTTAGGAACATACGGGGTAATCAGAGCTCTGATATATGATGGAGCTTGATTATTAAGGGCTTTATACGTTAGAAGAAGAATTTTAAATTCTATTCTTGATTTAACAGAAAGCCAAAGAAGGGAAGCTAAAATTGGAGAAATATGATCCCTCTTGTTGATTTTCATCAGAATTCTTGCTGCAGCATTTTGGATCAGCTGAAGACTGTAAAGGATTTCTGTTTTACATTACTCATACATTTCTTGAAAAGCCATCACTGCTCCCAAAGATTACAATGTTGTATCTGTGTAGACAAAACACAGTACAATAGTACACATAATTAGTGCAAGTAAGTCTCATTTATATAGTTCTGAAGTGCTCCTAACATCAGTCATACAAAGCAGGTAAAAACCAGACTTTAATTGCACTCTTTGTAAAATTAAAATATACACACCAAACAAGTTTGTGGTTGGTGTTGGTGTTGGTGCATCAGAGATTTTGGACCAGCAACTGTGTAGGTGCGCCGCTCAATACATCCTAGCTGGGTCATCCGGCAAAGGACGGCAACAGTATCTATGCGGTGCATGGAGGCCTACACCCTCTCCCACTGGACTTGGAACCCTCTAGCCCGCAATGCTCCCTTATCCAAGCGATACCCAGCATGAGACACCCATACTATCATTCTTCTGTAGATAGTATGGGTGAACACGCCTAATAGATTGACAATGCATTGCACTGGAAGACCTTGGTTTAGAAGATGTAAGAGGGAATCAGAAGATTTATCAAACCTTGGACGTCCAGTTACTCCATGGGTAACTTGAACAGACCTGGTAATGGCCTGATTTTGACTCTCTTGAACAACCAAGATGTGCAAGTCTGTCAGTGCATTCCCTATGGCCTCAGGGATGTGAACCTGATCAGACAGAACACTGAAAAGAACAACTTCTTGGGAACACACAAACTCAAGGTAATCCAGGTTGAATGGCTGCTGATTGACAACATGCTGAATTCGTGTATGAAGCCTCTTCAAGAAAGAACAAGAAAACATAGACATAAAATGTTGTTATTCTAGTAAATTAAAGGGCCTCTCGCCCATTGAGATGCTGGAGATAGGCACCAGCACCCCTCGCTACCCCATGAGGGATAAAGCGAGTAAGAAGATGGATGGATGGATAGTAAATTAAAGGATGGTAGAAAATAAAACATTTCAAATTATTGCTATAAAAAAATAAACTAACACTGGTTCAACATAACTTGTTAAATTACATTGAGATGGGCAGCAAAAATAAACTGATGAAAATCTTCTTCAGAAAACAGTTTACTTAAGCTGATTCTTCTGTATGATAGGACATGATCTTAAACCCCATGAAACAGCAACATTTGTGCTTTAGTCGTTGTTTTAATGATCAAGGGTCTGGTTTCTCTTGTAGAGATCATTTTACAGAACAGCAACCATTTATTGCTGCAAAACACACGGCGGTCTGAAATGTAACACGATCCCTTACCGTAATATAGCAGTGGGAAAGTTTTGAAACTCACCTGTGAGGTGCTGCCCGTATTAGAAATCGCGTCAGTCTTCCTCAGCCAAACTCCTCCTATCCTCCCGGCGCGTTTCAGTTGTGTCGATTGCGCCCCCTGCTGTCGCGAATCAGAATGACAACTCTTAATGGATCACATGACTTTTGGCAGACATTTGCCGCAGATATGTGGAAGTCTCATAAGCGATATTGTACTGGGGGATAATTTATAACTGATATTTTGAGTGCAACGTTTGAGGACAGTTTGTAAAACAAGTTTTATTTGGATGCAAGGTTTTGGCAGAAAACTCACCCCTTAAGCTTCCGGTTTTGGACGTGGCTGCAACCAGCAGGTTATCAGCGTTAAGAATGCTAGTTATGTACCTTCTAACCTACTACGTACAGGAGGCTCTGTCTGAAAGGCGGGTGAGTGTGAGCTCTGAACTAACAGGGATGGATCTGTTACTGCAGCCAGGAAAAGGTGCCCTGGCCTCAGTCTTTAACTAGTTAGCTGGTGCGATTAGCACGCTTCTTTCACGCACACGCACCTCAGTTCGTACGTGGAAGCCATGGAAACGGAACGTTTGCGTCTCCTTTAAAAGGCCCTAGCGTTCTTCTATCGTTCCTTTTGCCTAGACTTTGGAAGGAGACACCTGAAGGAGCCTTAAAAGCCTCGACGGTTTCAACTTGCTCAAAAAGTCTGTGCTTTACTAACCTACAAAAGATGACCACCGCCCCGGAGAATCACCTGGAGGACCTGTCTGGAGGTAAATGACATTCTTCTACGAGTTTAATAAACGTGTTATTAGAATATTAGCTTACTGTTTAGTTTTGTGTTTGTCTTTTTTAAGAAATTCTGTGCTATATCAAAACGAATTAGCATACTTTTTGGCATAGATTTTGAGTATTTAATGTGCTTTCTGGTTTATTGCATCTTGCTGGAAATGTCAGGGATGTAAACTGTGATGTAATCTTTTTAAGCAAACTCTTATTTAGGTTCATAAAAATCCGTTTTGTTAAATTTGGTGTTCAATTGGTGGGAAACTAGACAGTGCTTGGCCCGTTCATTTTGAAAAATGCCCTGAATAACATGATTGCTCTCCATGGAAACGATGATTAAAATACATTAACAAGGAATATTACTTTTTAAAACATTATTGTCATTATTATTATTGTTGTTATTTTTGCAATAATATGTTATAATTTAATTGTTCAGTTTCATAATGTTCTTCCAGAAAGGGATATTTAGAAAACAAAGCCAGGTATGCTAATGTTAGCATTAGCATGTACAAGGGTAAATTATTTCAAAGCAAACAACACCTGTTATTTTAGTTTGACTAAATCAGTTTTAATGTATTTGTTGTCCAATGCTTGGACATTTTGACTGTTGTTATGAAAAGTTTTGTTTACAAGGGTCCGCTTTGCATTTTTGGGGTGCAACACATTTATAAGTTTTCACTGGAACTGTCTGGGATGCTAAAAGCGCTGTGGTGATGTGAAAACACATGCTGTCTTCAGCTATTTTGTGATTTGTTTTTTACTTAAAATTTGCAGAGAAATGTTAATGTTAATAGCAGTGTAGGTTTTTGATAACAGCTGTTATTATTGTTGGAAGTTTCCAATTTGTTGAGTTTTCTGTTCAGGGCTTAGAACACTTGATGGTGCTTGGATATTTTTTTGAAAAATGCATTGACAAGACATATCTGGTCTCCTTGGATACATTGGTAAAATTATTGTAAACCACCTAAAAACTTTTCAAAAATGTGTTTCTCATAATATTCCTAAATGATTTGGTGTATTTGAAATCTTTTTTTACAATTTTTGTAAAAAGGAAAAAAAAGAAAAGTATACAAAAGCCTTAGACCTTGACGTGGCTGACCTGGGTTGGATTCTTGCCGGAGGTCCTTTGCCGCATGTTTTCCCCCTCTCTCAAACCTCCTTTCCTGTCAGCTTACTGTGTGAAAAACAAGCCACCAGTGCTGTATAAACCCAGAAAAGGATTTTTTTTTTCTCAAATAACACATTTGGTCTCCATGGATATGTTGGTTAAATTAAGTATAGAACTTTCAAAACACTTGGGGAGGCCTTGTGCTTCCAATAATATCCCTACATCATTCATTTTATAACTATTTTATTGGTGTTAAGAATGGGAAAACTTCAGTTGAATTGATCTACATGTTAATCATTTCATTATGTTATTAGAAGCCACAAACTACCCACTTTAAGGAGTAATAGTAATGTTTGATATATTACTTCAGGTCTACAATACTAACCATTTTTTTTTGTTTTAAATGTCTGAGTAAGCAAATGCAAAACAGTTTATAGATAGCTTAAAGATAGTTGTTGTTGTTTCTACTATTATTATTATTATTATTATTATTATTATTATTATTATTATTATTATTATTGCCACATCACCAAGGTTCTGTAAAATTCAGCTGATGTCACTCATTCAACCTGGGAGCCTCAGAAAAACTATCCTATGCAAACCTGATGGGTCAGGGATATTATTATTATTATTATTATTATTATTATTATTATTATTATTATTATTATTATTATTATTATTATTATTGCCACATCACCAAGGTTCTGTAAAATTCAGCTGATGTCACTCATTCAACCTGGGAGCCTCAGAAAAACTATCCTATGCAAACCTGATGGGTCAGGGATATTATTATTTTATTTTATTTTATTTACAAATTGAATGGTGACATGATTGACATGATGAGATCAGAAATAACTTGGAACTTCACTTGGACCATCAAGCATCTACTTGACTTGTAAATGCTTGAAATCTTATCCAAAACAAAAAATGGCTAAAAGTTGCGTCACAGTTAGTCGCTTCAAGGTGACACCTTGACTGGCTTCGTCCAAAAATCAAATTTAACAATAATTCCCAAAAGCTAAAAACCTCTTGCATTTCTGATGCCTTAATCATCAAATATATGTTAAAAGCAACTTTTCTCTTGAGATTACTAATAAAATATGTTTCATGTACAAATGTGTTTTATGTGTTTCTTGCTGTTTGGTTGGGAGTGAACCACAGTTTACTCTCCAGCTTAAAACCACAGTTTGTAGTTTTCACACTCTGAAAATGTGTAAGTTCAAGTTATTATTTTATAATCACATCAGACAGATCAATGTTATTATGATTAAATATCCTCTAACCAGACAAACACGTTCACAATCCTGGGTTAAGGAACCTTTTCTATTCCAGTATTCTGTCTCCACTTTGCTGTTGATTTCTGTGAAGCGCTGGATGTTACAATAGTGTATTGTTTGTTCCTCACAGCCCACACCGTGGAGTTTCCAGCTGATGGATCCCCACTGCTGACGGGAAACCTGGACGATGGTAACGATCTCCGTGACTTTGTCGGTTCTCAACAGTTGTCTGATGAGGTTGTTTCGGAGGCTAAGGGAGTGGTCAAGGATGGAGGAAAGTCTGAGAAGTCCAGTTATAGTGCTCTTCTGGATGCTGCTGAGTGTCAGGGCTTGTCTAGCGAAGAGTCGTTAGATTTTAACTGGAGCTCTGCGGAAGAAGGGGGAGGTTCTCCCAACGTCCGATTCCTTTGGAGCCCAGAAGAGCATCTTGGATGTCTTGGCGACACTCCACCTGGAGGGTCCACCCCCATATATCATGGATCTTTTGGAGACGACTCGTCTCCCTTGACATCTTCCCCCTGCATCTCCGAAAAAAGGAGTAGGGAGGAAGATGCTGAGGAGGAGCCTGCCTCCAAGAAGACTTGTGAGAGGATCCTTCAAGAGGAGCTTTCCCTTGAAAAGCCCACTCCCTCTGGAATAAGCTTCCCCGGACAGACCGACCCTGAAGAGGACTTGGAGGACTCTCAGCCTTCAACATCTTGGGGGAGCACTTGGGGACGCACCATTGGCTGGTGGTATAGGCCCAAGTGTGACGCTGATAGTGACTCTGATTAGAACTGTTATCCCTGAAGGCTGAGGGACAGTCCGGAGATCATTGCTTTCTTAACTGTGTATAAAGTTAATCACTTTCTAGCAGGACTGGTGAAGCCTTCAGTAGGGCCTTGCACTGGGGCTTCTCTTTTTCCATCTGCTAGATTTAGTTCTTAGATGTTAAGGAATCTAGCAGGACTGGTGAAGCCTTCAGTAGCGCCTTGCACTGGGGCTTCTCTTTTTCCATCTGCTAGATTTAGTTCTTAGATGTTAAGGAATCTAGCAGGAATGGTGAAGCCTTCAGTAGCGCCTTGCACTGGGGCTTCTCTTTTTCCATCTGCTAGATTTAGTTCTTAGATGTTAAGGAGTCTAGCAGGAATGGTGAAGCCTTCAGTAGCGCCTTGCACTGGGGCTTCTCTTTTTCCATCTGCTAGATTTAGTTCTTAGATGTTAAGAAGTTTAGCAGGAGTTTTGCTGAAAGGAGTGGGACTGCAGAGCTGGAATTAAATCAAAATTTATAAGGAGAGAGAGGACGCAGCTTTATAATCTGCAAGTGGTGAGTTGATGCTGCTGAACAAAATAAAATCTATATGGCGTGCGTTAATGCGGCAGGGTATAAACTGAAGTCATGAAGAAGTAAAACATCCATTGAGGAAAAAATAAGCTGAAAGGTGTAGCAACACATTAGCTTCATGGCACTGAGACTCAGGTGGTGATGGTTCTTGACTTTGACGTTGCTGCTGGTTACAAATAAAGATCGTGAAGGAGGCAAGAGACACTGGGACATGGGCTGTTTTGGTTGCTTGTGTTGAAGCTGTTTGTCAGCAGATTAAAAGCTTTGGGGCTGGATCCTAAAATCTCGGAGTAGTGAGAAGACGCGGTGGGGGGAAAAGTATTTCTATTTCATCCCTACTGACCGCCAGAGGCAGTGCTTAAAGCACTTGCGCATGCACAGGTCGAGAATTGTATACCAACATGGTCACGTGTGACCCCCGGTGACACCGGTAAGTCCATATAATCACGTGACAACGACAGCTCAGTCCCTTTTCATCTTCTCGCATGCAGGTTGAACAGGTGGTAAGTCACTGATTATTTGCTTGTCGCTGGTGGCCTCGAGACTACGGTCGGAGCTACGAGGATCATCTCGCCCTCCAGAGGCTGCACAAGCTCCCCTTGATACAACTTTGTTGTTCCATGGAAAGTTGTTTCCCTTTGATCGGCAGGAGCGGGAACGCGTTCATGCCCCGCGCCGATTTCCCCGTTGCTGGAGGTAAGACGTTAGCCGATTTCGACCAGCTTGTTTGCTGTTGTCCTTGCAGCCGCGTTCGGCTGCTCATAATGTTAAATTGTCGCCGTGTTCGGCTGCTCGTGATGTTAAATTGCAGCCGCGTTCAGTTGCTTCTAATTTTAAATTGCAGCCGCTTTCGGCTGCCTATACTTAATTGCCGGCACATCAGCTGCCTATATTGGTTTATTGCAGCCTATATTTTATTACACAGCAGCCGTGTTCGGGCTTGCTTTTTATTCATTGTACAGCTGTGTTCAGCTGCCTATATTTTATTACACAGCAGCCGTGTTTGGGCTTGCTTTATCATTCATTGGGCAGCCGTGTTCGGCTTGCTTCATTAAGTGTTGCAACCTTGCTGGTTTGTACTTCTTCTGTAGCTACGGTGATCGTAGTGCTCCTTGCAGCCTTTTACGCTGCTGAGGAACCCCTGGTGGCGTTTTCTGCTCAACCGGGTTTTCTGGCCTATTCGTTCGTCGGCTTAAGTGTCAAGGGTGACGATTTCAGCTCGACCTGACCTTGTCCTGTGAGCATAAGATGCTGGACAAGCCCTAGTGCAGAGCGTGTATGGCCCCTCTCCAGTCGAAGGATGGGTATTATCTGTGTCCTTCTTGTCTGGAACCAGATCACCATAGAGAAGCCTTGACTGACGATACGATGCTATATCCCTAGTATCTGATACTGATTTTCAACATCAATTGACTCTGGCTCACATCTGTCAGCAGCCAGTTCACGTATCTCTTCCGGCTCTCAGTCGGAAGAGGACGGTTTGATAGTGGGCGCTTTGAGAACTGCTCTTGCCCGGTTGTAGCTGGATGCTCAACCGAACCGATCTGCGGCTTCTGGTGCTTTCTTTCGACGTCCTATTACTAGGTCGTCCTTTGTTTCCCCATTGCTGAATATGAGAAGTTGGTTCGTGCCTGTTGGGCGGACACCAAGGCCTCTTCGCTGCTGACCTCTGATGGCAGGGCCCTGGCGGCCATGCAAGACGTGCCCAAGTTTGGCTTGGGCCATATGCCTTCCTTCGAACATGCCAGTGCATCCCTCATTGTGATGCCGGAGCAGGCTTTGAGATCTAATGCCTGTAGTCCTCGTCCTCAGTGCCATGTGACTGCTGATCTACTCTGTAGAGTCTGACTTGGTAACTCATTGTCGCATTTGTTACTGGTCTCTCAGCCTCTCTGGAGGCTCCGTGATTGAGACACCCTTACATGCTTTTTCTCTTTTGTCAATGTAAGTTGGCCGTGTCCTGTCTACCGTTGTTGAAGCACGCCGCAAAGTTGGTTGGCTCAGTCTCCTCTAACCGAAGCCTGTAGAGGGACCCTGATGAGTCTTCCAGTGATTCCTGGGGAGTTATTTGGCTCTGCTGCGCTTGCAGCCTTGGAGCGATCAACCCAGGCTTTGTGTACAAGGCAGCAGCTGGCAAGCCTGCATCGCAGGCGATTGTGGCGTCCTGCTGGGAGTGCCTCTGCGTCACTTTAACGCACTTATCCTGCCCCAACTACACCCTCTGTGGGGCAACCACGGCCTGCTTATGGCCAGTGCATCACCGAGCTGGCGGTGGGACACTTTACCCAGGACTAGCTCAGCTGCTGGACCGCTCTCGTTTCTGATCCATTGGTGGTGTCTACACTTGCCCAGGGTTACGCGCTACAGTTGCGCCACCGCCCTCCTGTTCCTGGTCGAGTCAGGATGACGGGAATTCGCTACCAGGTAAAGGCTCAGACTCTGAGCCACGAGATGGGTGCCTTGCTGGCCAAGGGTGGTATGTTGCCTGTTGACCCCCTGCAGGACCCAGGGAGCTTTTATTTATACTTAAGTATTTTTATTGGTCCCAAAAAAGGCTGGTGGACTCTGCCCAATTTTGGACCTGAGAGGTCTGAATGTTCTTTCAAGACCATCCCTTTCCACATGTTGGGCATCAGGGGTGTGCTTCAGACAATCTTCTCCAGGCAAGTGGTTCACCCTGGTTGACCTGAGGGATGCATACTTCAGGTCCCAATCGCACCATGTCATTGGCAGTTTTCTCCGCTTTGCATTTCAGGGCAAGCCTTTGTCCGGGGTTCTCCCATTCGGTCTTTCTGTCCGCACGTATGCTTGGTGCGTGGCTGCGACACTGTGTCCTCTGCAGGCCAAGGGGTTAAAGATCCTGCCCTACTTGGACGATTGGCTCATCTGTGCGCCCACAGAAGCTCAAGCTACTGCAGGCACGAGCACATTACTTGACCATATAGACCTATTGGGTCTACGTGTGAACTGGCAGGAGAGTAACTTAGTTCCATCTCAAGAGGTCACATTCTTAGAATCACAATGGACTCCCTCACTGTGACTGTTCGCCCATCGCCTCAGCCTGTCGAGGGCATTCTGCATATGCTGCCCGACTTTCTGCCTGGCCGTGCACCCCTTTTTATTGCTTATCTTCATCTGTTGGGCAAGCTGGCTACTGCCGCTACAGTAATACCCCTGGGACTGTTGTCTCTGCGACCACTGCGGATGTGGTTCACAGCCTGTGGCTGGACCCTTCTTGTACGCTGCGCCATCGCACACTGGGTGTCCTCTCACTGCCTCGCATCAGTGGCGAAATGCAGTATTAATGACAAAGGGGTTCCACTTGGTTGGCCGCCGTCTCGACAAGAGGTTGTCTCTACCAGCGCGTACGCCACGGTATGGGGCGTGGCAGCGACGGATCGCCTGGGGACATGGTCTCTCCGGAGAAAAACTGCAGCACATCAACACCTTGGAGTCAGTCTGTGCAGCGGGCGTTGCAACACTTCCTCCCAGACCGGTGCGGACGGCATGTCTTGGTGCGAACGGCATGTCTTGGTGTAGTCGGACAATACTTAAGTGGTTTTTCATCAACCATAAAGGTGGGACACAGTCGTTAACATTGCTGTGGCTGACCCAGAAGCTCTTGACCTGGGCAGCCCCTCTTCTCGCCAGCCTGAGAGCTGCCTACATTCCAGGGGTGCAGATGTTTCGGCAGATATTCTGTCTCGGGGACGCCCACCACCGGGGGAGTGGAGACTCCACCCGGAGGTAGTGGGGTCATTTCGGAGATGTACGGCAAAGCAGCTGTAGATCTACTTGCGTCCGAAGAGACGACATATTGCCCACTTTAGTTCTCCCTGGCAGACAATGCCAGTCCCCTGGGTCAAGACGCACTGGCACATGACTGGCTGTGAGTGCTGCTCTGAACTTTTCCGCCGTTTCCCATGATAGGCCCAACACCCCTAAGGGTCCTTCAGGAGGGGCATCGGGTCCTTCTAGTGGCCCCCTGGTGGCCAGGGAGAATCTGGTTTCCTTTGCTGCACAGGCTCTTTTGCAGCTCTCCAATGCCTCTTCCCCACAGGAAGGACCTTCTGTCACAGCTGGGGGGTCAGATCCTGCATCCCAATACCAGTTGCCTCCAGGCCGTAACAAGGATGTTTTGTGTGTCTGAGAGGTGCCCGATGTTTGCACCCTCCCACATGCCCTGTTGTGCCTGTGTGAGACCTCTGTCTCTCGTCCTCACTGCCCTACGATCTCCTCCGTTTGAACTGTTGGCAGAGGCAAGCCTTAAGTGTGTGTCAAAAAACTTTCTCCTTGGCTTCGGCGAAGCGGGTCAGGAAGCTACGTGTGTTGTCTATTCACAAGCCCTGTTGCCATGGGAATCCAGCTGGTGTTATTCTCTGGCCTGATGTTGGGTTTCTTCCTATTGTGGCCTCATTTGCGGGCCACACTGTGCCCCTCCAGCTTGCTTCCCTTTATACGAATGGGCCTGAGCCTTTCTGCCCTGTTCAGGCACTGAAGGCATATGTCAGACTCACAGCTTCTCTGCGGCAGTCTGATAATCTGTTTGTTTGCTACTCAGGGCCCTGTGAAGGGCAGGCTCCTTGTAAACAGCGTATTGCACGTTGGATTGTGGACGTGGTGGAACAAGCGTACGTTCTACAGGTCCACCAACCCCCTGCTGGTGTACGGTGCCATTCCACCAGAAGCATTAGTGTGTCATGGCCACTATGGCAGGGGTCACTCTGGAGGCTATATGTGCAGCAGCCTCGTGGTCATCCCTGAATACCTTTGCTAGGTTTTATAGGGTTAACTTGGCCGACTTTCACCCTTTGGTGGGGATCCTATCCCGGCACGCATCGTCATACCAGTGAGGTGGGCGTGTTTTCGGGGTTGTTTTCTTCTGTGTGATTCCTCAGAACTCTGTTGGTTATCGTCATCCAGTGCTTTAAGCACAGCCTCTGGCGGTCAGTAGGGATGAAATAGAACAAAAGTTACTACTGTAACTACGGTTCTATGAAACCCGGATGACCGCCAGAGCGCTCGGTCCCTCGGAATCATCGTGTTGTTTGCGAGAAGATTAAGGGACTGAGCTGTGTTTGTCACGTGATTATATGGTCTTACCGGTGTCACCGGGGGTCACACGTTACCATCATGGTATAAAATTCTCGACCTGTGCATGCGCAAGAGTGATCATTCAGTGCTTTAAGCACCGCCTCTGGCGGTCATCCGGGATTCATAGAACCGTAGTTACAGTCGTAACTTTCGTTTCCCAAGTATTTAAAGAGTGACGCGCTAAGGAATTTTTTTTTTAACACTTGGAGGCAGTAAATGGTCCTTTGGATGTACGAGTACGGGTTGTGTCCGTTACCGTTAGAAACTACGTATATCTGGGCCGTGACAGCAAAATATAAATATTACTGAGCTACCTTTGTGTATTTAGGCCTAGTTTAAGGAGAACCCTCTGGAGTGGTACTCTCCTTTTACAAGCCTGATTTCACCTGTGTTGTCTTCATATTTGTCATTGAATGCTGTGCTGGACTGAGCCTCTATGGACTTTGGGGTGATGGAAGATGCTGAAGAGATCTGCAGACACAGAGGGCCATCATCTGAGCTGCTGACTTCATACAATGCGAGGAAATGGTGAGGAAATGTTCAGAGAGTATAGACAACTATCCTAATTTAAATATCAAGCAAGTATAGCCGGTATAACTTATTTATTCATTTAGAATTACGTGGGAATCAGGAAGGCAGAACTCCCGTTGGAGATCCAGGACTTCAGTGCTGGTGAAGAGCTTCCTAGGGACACCTGAAGATAGGATAGAGAGGCCAGATGCAAAGCATGTGCAGGTAGGCCTTTATTAAGCTAACATACAAAGTTCTTAGATGTCGATGATGCAAAGAAATGTATTATAATGTTATCATTCTACAAATGGTATCTAAATCAAACCAGTTTCTGTCCTTGTATTTCTATCAGGACCCTGCAGAATTCTGGCATCTTTCTACACCACCAATCAGAAGCAGGAAGAGAAAACGATGATCTCCAGGAAGAAAGTAAGAAACCATCTAATGTGACGACATCCTAACTGTACATGAAGTTGAGCCAGAATGTAAAAACTAGACTGATTTCTTTAACGTGGTCCTGTTTTCTATTTTTCTTAAATTGTGATGATGGACAAAGTTTCTGTGGTTTCTACCAGTGCTCTATTACCTCTACTAACAAGATGAACAAGCCCAAAGTCATTAATAATAAGCAGACAACACTGCTGGAAGCACAGAACACAGTGCTGAACTTTCCTGGAGGTCACTTTTCCCTCTCTATCGTCACTCTGGAACAAATGCGAAATAAATCATGACTTTTTGGGTTCATTGTTTTAACACCAATAATATTATATATTTAATGTGCATTATTTTGAGTAGGAAAGCATAAAGATCTGCTTCATCATTGCTATATGGAAGAAACATGTTGTCCTAACATGCTGGTCAAATGTCCCTCGAGGATTGCCCTGGGGCAGTAAGCTGCCTGGTGTTTTGTAATGGGAACAAAACAGAGTCCCGTTGAGCCATGCAGTGACCCAAAAGCCCAGCTCAGTGAAACTCTGTTACACCACTAATTAAAGGGTTAGGGTCACACAGCAGCGCACTGTTTACAGAAAAAATGCGGATACCAGCGTCTCTGTTTTTGAGCCGACATCTTAACAAGAAGAATTATAACATATTATTGTGGAGCCGTGGCTATTACTGTTGTGGAGATGTCTGTGTGAATGTGTACCGAGAGCCAGGAGAGTGACATAAACCGCTGATGAATATCTTGTTGTGAATGTTATTGTACTTACAGTTATTGAACCCAATAAAATGGACGATAACTGGTCTGCAAACTATTTTTAAGCTTAGCTTGAGTGACACTGCGATGAATAAAAAGTTAGTTCTGCAATTATTTATTTTGTATCATGGCATCTGTGCCCACCACTGTTCATTAGACACGATTTCTCTGTTCTGACTCTTAGGTCTAATGTTTTAAAAGTCCAGTTTACTCTTAGGTTTGTATTCTGATCACTGTACTGGTTGCTCGTGTTCTGTGGGCTCAGTGTTATTCTGGTTCAGGTACTTTTCCATGTTCAGTGGCAGTGCTTCCATTTTAGTAAAGCTTGCCCACACAGCAGCTTTCTACCCTCAACTGTTACTTGTCCACTAATCCACTCTCGCAGTATTTCATGTGATCTTCAGAGGCTTCCTGCTGGATCGTTTTGCTGTCATTTCCCATAGTTCTGGTTGTGGTTCTAGTGATTGATGTTGCGGTCTACAGGTCACCATCTAGAGAGGTCTTGTTGGATCCTACTGCCACTGTGTTGCTCTTCAGAAACTATTTATTGGCTCTCGCCAACTACATCTTCCCCCTGAATGCTGGACTGTGTTGGGTCAGCCTAACTGAACTCTTGTTTGGGAACAAGAACTCTTGTTTACAGCCACCTGTTTAAGGTAGTGTTTGGTTTCCAGGCCTCCTTCCAGGACCCCCTCCACTTACTGGGTTTTGAGTTGTTGGTGCTGTTCCTTGTCCTAGGAGTCCTTTTGTTTTTGTGGGCTTCCTTTCTCTAGCGTCTTGAGCGACATTAAGCCCAGGATTCTGTTAGTGGTTGTGTCTCTGTTTTGAGGACTTTGAGATCTGTCTCCTTGGTTTTCAGTCTTGTTAGCCCAGCGTATTTTGAAGTTTGGATTCTGGTCACTGCAGTGGTTAGTCGTGTTCTGTTGGTGTTTCTCTCTCATCTCCTCCATGTTTCACGGTGTTCTAGTCCTGCTTCCCCACAAGGCTGTTTGCTCTGCAGGTCATTTTTCTCCCCCGTTCCTCACTCCACTGATGCTCTCTCCCAGCATGTCATCTTCAGCTCTTGGCTGCTCATTACTGGATTCCTTTTGTCGTCCTTCATCTGGTTCTTGTCCAGGGTTTCCGCGGGGCATTAAAAGTCATTAAAAGTCATTAAATGAAATTTTTTAAAATTAAGGCCTTAATTAGCATTAAAAGTCATTAAATGTGATCATTGGTGGCATTATTTTTTTTCTAAAAAAATACGGCCATAAAAACAGTTTCATCAGATATATTATCAGATATAACTGATTCCGCGTGTTTGCGCGGATCTGCTTCCGGTTGATCGTAAAGCCGTTATGTTCGGAAAAGAAGCTCGAGGTGGAGAAAGATTTGGGAAAATGCAAATTTCAACAAAAGTGGATGGAAAACCAGGAATTCGGGACATGGCTGCAGTCTGTGAACGGTAAGGATGAGGAAGGATTTTGCCGTGTTTTAAAAAAAAAAAAAAATAAGCTGTACAAAGGGTGTCAATGCTTCACGGTCTCACATGAAGTCGGACAGTCTAGTCCAGGGTGTACGCGGGTATGCGGCGTATACCCGTTTATTTTCCAGTCAGCATTGCGTATACCCACTTCTGGAGCGATATTTGTGTCTTTTGTTTGAGCGCGCAGTGAGACAACGTTTAAACATCATGCGCGCGCTCAACTCTGATAAACTCTTCTCAATCCACTATGCTCGCTCGCGCTCGGTTTTTTTATTTGCCGTGACCTGCTACTTCCACGGTCAATACCAGCTGTGCGCTCGCTCGGCTATTTTTCCCATAGACACAATATATAATGTCTGTGGTTTCTCCGGTCGCTCGACTCTGTGCACTGGCGACTTCAAAAACTGTCCACCTCACCAGCCAATCACAAACAGGGTTCTTTCCATCCAATCAGAGTAGGGCTTGCAAATACTACATTCAGATGGATTAAATGAAAATGCTGCAGCTTTTGGCAGAAATTACTAAACATAATGGTGGGATTGAAGAAAAAAAAACAACAACAACCAATAAACAGTTTAATATTTTTGCCTAAAATATTTAGTTTAAAATAATTCCTTGAGTTACTAAGTGAGGTTAAAAAAATCTTTTTGTCTCTTTTCTTTCCAGCTTCTGGGTGATGATGCAAAAGTTTCTTGTGATCATAATCATCATCATTGTCATCATTATTTAAAGAGCACTTTATCAGGAGGTAAAACAAAATAACATCTAATAAAATGACTTGGCTAAAGACTTAACAGTTTAAAACAACAACAACAATAATAATAGTAAGCTGTTCAAATCCTTAAAAACAAACAGAAGTTATTTAAACTGAACTCTAAGATAAACAGGCAACCAGTGAAGGGAGGCCAGGATCGGGTAATATGCTTCATTTTATGTTTTTGCATTAAAAGGTGTGCAGCAGCATTTGAACCAGCTGCAGACATTTGAGTGAGGACTGACTGATTCAGAGATAAAGAGAATTAAACTAATCCAGCCATGATGAAATGAACGCTTGGAGTAGTGTTTCCATGTTTTTGCCTTGAAAGAATAGGTTTTACCTTTGCTTTGTTCCTTGCATGATAAAAGTGATTTAACTTTTAACTTAACCCTTTTTGACTGTCAAGTTTAAAATCACCGTCCATTTTAAAATCGAGGGGCTAAACATTCATTGTCAGGGTGTCTAAATCAACAGGATCAACAGTTCTTTGGGTGTTTCAGCTGGTATATTTGACAATTCATGATTTGCAAAGACAAAGTGATTTGAGTTTGGATGTTCTCATCATTAACTTTATCTCTTTCTATAGATTTTCATTCAATTTAGGACTTATGCCTTATCATCTAGGTCTATATTAAAAAACCTACAGTAAAGTAATGAAATGTTGATTCTGGATGTAGTGTAGGAATTCCTTCAATATAAACCAAAGAAAATTTTACATTACCAGCCAGAAGCTGGATAAAATCATTAAAAAAAAAGAGACAATAGTACTTTCACGCCTTACGTAGTAGCTTAAGGAAATATTTAATCTAAATGTTTTAGGCTAAATATTTTTGGCTAAAATGAGTAAACCCTTAGTTTTTGGGTAAACTAAATAGAGCTGTGTTACATGTCATCGTTTCTAAAACGGCATTTTTCTGAGCTGCGTCTAAAAGGGCAAACATTGAGAGTATACCCACTTCTCCAGGGACCACTACACCACTGCGGACAGCCACAGATCAGCTGCAAGGAGCAGACAGCAGCTAACAATGTCAAGTTACTTTTCTGTAACCAACGCAGTCACGTCCGCATTAGCTACCGCAAACAGCACAGCAGCAGCTGGAGCAAGCTCTACCGCCACTTACATCAGGAAATCGGACAGTCTGCGAACAACATTTGGAGCCAATGCCACACTGCATGCGGAGGTGTTCTGTTGTCTGAACATAGCCATCAACAAGTTATTTTTATATATATTTATATATATATATATATATATATATATATATATATATATATATATATATATATATATATATATATATATGGGTACTTGTTGATGGCATTAAAAATATTTCTACAGGCATTAAAAAGCATTAAATTAGGGTTACTCATTCCTGTATAAACCCTGTTGTCAGTCTTGTTCCTGTTCTAGTTCTCACACCCCTTGTGAGTTCCTGCACATTCACACAATACTGCCTGCCTTCTGCCTGCATTTGGGTCTCTCGGCTCCACCAAACATGACAAAACGACTCAAACAGAGGACCAGCTGCTCCATAGCAGCGTGAAAGCAGAACCTGATCCACAATGCAAATAAAAATAAAATAAAAATAAAATATCCACTGAGAAAAGGAACGTTTGCCTAATCTGTTGTATCTGAGAGCAAATAAAAGCGTGGCGTCAGTAAAGAATCAGGACCGTGGACAGCAGAGACACTGAATCTGATTCAGGGTTTTAATGATGCCCCCGTGAAGGGGTGGCCCCGCGTGGGTTTTGGGTTCACCCTGGACAGGTCATCAGTCGCAGGGCAATAGAGAGACAGACAGGACAAACAACCATTCACGCACACACTCACACCTAAGGAGAATTGAGAGTGGCCAATTAACCTAGCAGTCATGTTTTTGGACTGTGGGAGGAAGCCAGAGTACCCAGCATGCACAGGGAGAACATGCAAACTCCATACAGAAAGACCCAGGGTCAGACTCGAAGCCATGACCTTCTTGCTGCAAGACAACAGCACTGTGCCACTGTGAAGCCAGAGAAGAAAATCAAGTTGAAGTACAGAAACTTTTATCCACACAACAACAAATTCAAAGATTTCAAACATGGAACACAAAGATGAGCCCAGCGTTAGAAACTGGTTCTGACTTTCTGCTGTCCATCATTCTCCTCATTAGCCCTGTTTTCTGGTCTCTGGTGTGTTTTCTTTCCTTCAGCTCCTTTCATACGACTCCAGCAGAGGACCTGCTCCACCTCCTGATCTACTGATGATGATACTTTGGAGGAAAAGGTCAGTCCATGATTTTGCCTTGAGCAGAAAGTCACTTTCAGTCACCTTCAAGCATCTTTTATTTACACACCAATGAAGGACTCTGTCCAGGATCACATGTCTATTCTCTAACTAGGCTGAGACAATCGCCCTGGGACGATGAAGAAAGAGAAGACCCAGAGGACAGATTCAAGGATCTAATGATGACCAGCTTCCTGTCAGGACGGACAGATAAGACGGGTAAGGAGATCATGTGGGTTCAGTTCTTTATTAATGAATCTAAAACCATGGTTAGAAAGACAATACCACGAGTCAAACACTGAACAGAAACATGTTCTGTGAATATTGTAGAAATTCCAGAACTAGGTTCTGATTTCCCAGCCAGACTGCAGATCTTTTCTAATTTCTGATCATTCCAGATTGAATCTCATCAGTCTGTGAACTTCCACCCAATCACCACCAGTCAGGAAGAGGAAGAGTGGACAGAAAAAAGCAAGAAATCTTTTCTCCACGACATGATGAGCAGAACATTAGAAATGGTATAGACCACAGTAAGGCTCTGCTCCTCATCCTCCTCCTCCAACAATCCTTCATATTATAATCCTTCCCTCTCTCCTTCAGTGCCGTCCTGGAACCCGATCCTAGAAGAACCATCCTTTTGTTCTGTTGGATCAATAAACCGTTTAAACGATCTTCTGTTGTCTGAAGTTGTTGCCTGTACAAGGGTCCCATAAACAATCACCATGACAATCAGGTGTGATGGAACATTTTGCTCTTATCCAGGGTTTCTATAGTTTATAATTGATAAAAGTAGCGACTACAGGCTATGACCAGCTGTGACCAGCAGAGGGATTAGAGTTCCATCAGGCCCTGAGGAAGGAAGACCTTTGCAAAGCAGTTCTCTCATGAAATCTCAGCCCAGCATCATCAGTCGGTCCATGAGTCTGACATCAGCAGGAAGAAAACGACTGTCATTTATCATTTAGTTATAAATTAAGGAACATGTGCCTGATCAGGTGTTAAAACAAGACAAAAGCGCCAGGCTGATGAGGATGGACAAGATGGAGAATTTTTGCAGATGCAGAGATTGAAAAATGAGATGAAGCGATGTTGAACCTCAGAAAACCAACTTTTTGCACAGCTTTCAATCTTCTGACCAAGACTGAAAATCATCATCATGACATCAGATTGAATTAAAATGATCATTGATCATTGATTCTACTTATTTCTTTCTACTGAGTCCTTCCTCTTCTTCTCATAAACATGAACGCAGTTTGCTTCTTGCGACTCTCTGCCATGTTCAGAGTATATGATAAGAACAGCGGAGCTAAAATGAACGGCTAACACCAAAGCTAACCGCTAACCTAATCACTAAACCAGGGGTCACCAACCTTTTTGGAACTGAGAGATACTTCATTGGTACCGTGTCAAACGACGGGCTACCAGTACTGACCTTTGAACTACAAGAGTCAGGGCTCACACTGCAAAAACGGAACTAAAAATTATTAAAATTTTCTTGAAATTAGTGTATTTGTCCTTGATCTGAGCAGGCGAATAAGATTTGCTATTGTCTTTTTCAGATCACGCCTCCATCTGGAGACCAAAACCTCTTGCGCAAGAGACAAACCTTGAGTCTGGTGCCTTCGACCACTCGGCCGTCCTGACGTACATCTGTTTGTTTTCAGCACATACAGGACTGTCTCAGAAAATTAAAATATTGTGATAAAGTTCTTTATTTTCTGTAATGCAATTAAAAAACATGAAATGTCATACATTCTGGATTCATTACAAATCAACTGAAATATCGCAAGCCTTTTATTGTTTTAATATCGCTGATTATGGCTTACAGCTTAAGAAACCCAAATATCCTATCTTAAAATATTAGAATATCGTAAAAAAGTATACTAGTAGGCTATTCAACTAATCACTTGAATCGTCTAATTAACTCGGAACACTGCAGGGTTTCCAGAGCCTTAAAAAACACTCAGCTTGGTTCAGTAAACTAAATCACAAGTATGGTAGTGGTTAAGAGACGACATAAGATTCTCACAGTAACTGGTGTACTGACCATGGCATTACTGTCCTTGATTGGCCTGCCAATTCCCCTGACCTGAACCCCATAGAGAATTTGGGGGGTATTGTGAAGAAGAAGCTGAAAGACACCAGAGCCAACAATGCAAATGAGCTAAAGGCCGCTATTGAAGCATCCTGGGCATCCATAACACCTCAGCAATGCCACAGGCTGATTGCCTCCATGCCACGCCACATTGATGCAGTAATCTGTGCAAAAGGATTCCCAACCAAGTACTGAGTGCATTAATGGACATTTTTAAATGTTTGATTTTGTTTTGCTGTTATAAATTTTTTTTACTTGGTCTGAGGAAATATTCAAATATTTTGAGATAGGATTTTTGAGTTTTCTTCAGCTGTACGCCATAATCAGCGATATTAAAACAATAAAAGGCTTGCGATATTTCAGTTGATTTGTAATGAATCCAGAATGTATGACATTTCATGTTTTTTAATTGCATTACAGAAAATAAAGAACTTTATCACAATGTTCTAATTTTCTGAGACAGTCCTGTATGTAGAGAAAGGTTTTCATCAACATGCTTCATCCATCCATCAGTCCATCCATTTTCTAACATGTCTATCCCTTGTGGGGTGGCAAGGGGTGCTGGTGCCTATCTCCAGCTGGCAATGGGTGAGAGGCGGGGTTCACCATGGACAGGTCGCCAGTGTATCACACAGCAACACAGAGACAAACAGGACAAACAACCATTGTCGCACACACTCACACCTAAGGAGAATTTAGAGAGGCCGATTAACCTAACAATGCTTCATACAGTGAATTCGAAAATGTGGCAGTGCCCTGTGGGGAAGGAAAAAAATTATCGGTGTCCTTGTTGTGCCAAGCGCAACGCGAAACTGTACTCCTTAATGTATCATCCCTGACAGCTTTTCAGTAAGACTGACTAAATTCTACAAGGACATAATTTAATACAAGATTGTAGAAAGGAACAAGACATCCACTTAAGGAAAGATAGTTACCTCAAGAAATACAGACTCACCTTCCTCAATCAAGGAAACACAGGCTAGACCTACTAAAAATTGCTCCACAAGCGGGCGGATCTGAGGGGTGTGTGGCCAAACCAAGTCGGTGGAATTGGGGCTAAAGGGCTCCGGTGGAGCTGATTGTATGGCAGCCTTGCTTCTGTCAGTCTGCCCCAGGGCAGCAGTGGCTACAATGTTGCTCACCACTGTCAGCATGTGAATGGGAGAACGAATGTGAATGTGCACTGTACTTGTAAAGTGCTTTGTCAAGTCCGAGGAATTCAAATTGCTTCACTCTACGTTCAACGTTTGTCTTAACCATTTCATGAAGGAGTAATACGTAAATTGGGTTACACAAAATCAGACTGTCCTGTTCCTGAGAGAAAAAGGTGAAATATTTTTGACATGAGTACCAAATAGTGGTTGGAAACAAGGAGCGTCTTTTTTTTAGCAGGATTTCTGAATTAATGTGTAGATTTGGTCAGATAAGACCTGTATAAAAAGCTTTTACTTTGAAATGCAAATTTACTTTATTGACTTCATATTAAGAGAACACAGTGAGGATCCTTACTATTCGCACAAGTCAAATTAGTATGTAGATAGAATCAGGCAGTTTTAGTTGCAACAGCAGGTAAAAGACTTTTGAAGGACTTTAATTTTGAAATTCAGTTGTCAATGAGCTTTGGTAATTAACTGGACGTGTTCTACTCTTATCCTGATGTGAAAGCAGTCAGTGGAAGCCCTTTTGTTTGAATAATTTTGAAAAGTAAGGACAAATAAATGGATATTGTCAAATAAGGAAAATCCAAATGACCACATGAAACGGTGACAAAAATAAAATTAATATTTGTTTACATATTCATATTCACAGGTGGACATAAAACATATTTTTAGAGCATTAAAGAGCAAGAATGACAGCTGCTAACTCCAGTCAATAGACATGAAACATATTGCTTTTAGTTTCAAAGGTCCATACCAGCATTACTACTGTAATTCATTGTGTTCATATGACGTACAAAACCCAGTGAAGGCTGGATTGACCATTGTTTTCTAAGTGGAGGCTGGATTGACCGCAGTATTTATCCAAGCAGGGTCGTGGGAGGGCTGCTGTCTATCTCTAGCGATCAATGGGTGAGTGGCGAGGTCCACCCTGAACAAATCTATGTTTTAATGTTTTTCTAATGGTCATTATTACTGCCATTAAACAGAGTGAGGTTTACGGTGAACGGAGGGTGGAGAAGTTTTGCTCAGCTGTCCGATTTTACAAAGCTACCATCGGTGATACATGAATGGGTAGAATAATGATAAACAAGGGTAAATCTGATTTGTCAGCTGTAATATCTTTCGTCCATAAAAATATTACATTTGAGCTTAACAGTATAGGAGTAAAAATCAGTAAGAGACAGTATAAGCATAAAAAGACACCATCACTTTCACCAACTCAAATTAAACTTTGTATTAGAACAGCAGGGATTTTTATTTTGGTGTGGCAATGTATGACTATAGACCTTCTCCCTTTTTCTGCTGCTGGACTGGTTTTTTTCTTTAGCACCCTGTGTTGTAATTTATGCAGGCGAGTACAGACCAAAAGAAGTGCTTCTTAACTTTGTGTCCATGCTGACCAATAGAAAGACTTCCACTTGTTGCACGCAGACCATCAGAAATGCTGTTGCTAATGCGTACGGAGACCAATAGAAATACGTCTTTGCTCCAGAGGTGGGTAATCCGGGTTCACAAAGTGAAAAGCCCGTCCAGAAATGAGTTCCAGCCATTTCCTTTTTTGTCTCCACAGCATCAGAGATTACATTTACTTGAGTAACTTTTTGAACATGACGTACTTTTATTGTCACTGGAAGTACTTTGCACTGTTCTAACTTGCTGTATATACATTAACTGCTGTAAGTATGTCTTTTAAGTTTTAATTCTGCCTGAATTTATTTTGCAATTATGTTATTCTTTGTTGTTGTTTTTTTCATTTTTGTCTTTACAGTACCAGAATTTGTATTTTGTCATTTAGATTTTTATCGGTCCGATTAAATAGTATTTAAATATTAAATGATCAGCTGTTATAATTAGTTACTCAGTACTTGAGTAGCTTTCTAACTGAATACTTTTTTACTCTTATTTAATTAATTTCTTGGCTGACTACTTCTTACTTGAGTAAAAAAAAAGTTGATTTAGTGGTTACTCTACCCGCCTCTGCAAAGCATAGACAGGGGCTGCATTCAAAAAGGTCTGATTGGAAATTAAAAAAAAAAAAAAGGTCTGATTGTAAGGATTCTTTAGCCAAAGTGGAAATGCGTCAGTGTTCGCCATGATAAGTACTGTCCAAATAATGCAGTCAGTAAGGAAGGAGGTTGAAAAAGGAGCGTGTATGCTTCCTATCATAGTTCTGTTAGCGTAGGGAGCTGGTGATGTCCCTTACCAGCACTAAGGACCTATAAAGAATCCCACAATCCTCTGCATGACATGACGCATAAGCACAGTCCACCTCACCTAAATTACAGAAAATGTCCCGAGAGAAGAACCAGACACTCTGTAGTTCTGTTTCAGAGGCTGCAGGCTTGTATTTGATCCCTCTGGGAAATTGGTACCTGGACCTGGGAGAATACGATGTGGGTGGTGAATGCAAGTGTGTGTGTGTGTGTGGTTATGAGTGTATGTGTGTGTGGACATTAGGATGGGAACATGTGATTGTTTCTTTGTCAGGTTGGGTTTTGGGGTGCCCCCCTCTCCTGGAACATCTCAGTTCTCTACTAATTTTGGAGAACGTAAATACACGCATATATATGCATATATGTATGTATGTATTTAAATGGTCTACTCAGCGCTTTGAGAGGTCAGTATGACCGGGAAAGCGCTTTGTAAGTTCAGTCCATTTACCATAAACATGCACAGACCCAGAACACCTGAATTATGTGGGCTTTGTGAAATGGGGCCCTGGTTAAGTGAAAAGGATGTAGAAAATCTTGGCGGGTTTTTTACTTTCTGAAGCCGAATGTATCCACCTTTGCTTCATTCCATACACCAGTGGAAATCCTGCCCCCTGAGTTGTTGGGAATGTATCCTGTAAAACGTGATTTGAAAAGAATGCAATCTGTAAAAATGTCTTCAAAGAAAGATACAATCTGCACAAAAATTTAACACATAAAAACAATTTGAAAAAGTAAATATGAAAAAAGAAAAAACATGTAAATACTCTCAAAATCTTTTTTTTTTTTATTGAGCGATTCTCAAAGTAAAATTTTCTAAAATGGATCATTGCATGCAATAGTATTGCATATAGATGTAATAAAGGGAAATTCACCACCTGCCTGGCAGGATGCTCTGTTGGTCAGTTACTGAGTCTTTTACAGCTGAGAAAATTGTCGCTATAACTGAGGGGCCTGATTCTTCCAAGCCTGATAAAAGTTTAGATTTCAGAGCAGAACCTCAGCTAGAAACCACTGATCAGGCCAGAAATCTGGGTTTGGTGATGGACTCAGACCTGAACCATCAAAGAGATCTAAAGACAATTACAAAGCCGGCTTTCTATCACCTGAAGAACATTTCCAGGATTAAAGGACTGATGTCTCAGCAGGATCTGGAAAAACTAATCCATGCATTTATTTTTAGTTGATTACTGCAACTGTGTTTTCACAGCTCTGCCAAAAAAATGGATCAGACAGCTGCAGCTGATCCAGAACGCTGCTGCCCGTGTCCTCACTAAGACTAAGAAAGTAGAGCACATCACCCCAGTTCTAAAGTCGCTATACTGTCTGCTGTATCTCAAGAAATAAACTTTTCAATTCAGTTCAATTCAATTTTATTAATTTTGCACCATTTCGCACCATATGTCATCTCAGGGCACTTTTCAAAGTCAAATTCAATCAAACCATACAGACAGATTGGTCAGAAATGTTTCCTCTCTAAGGAAACCCAGCAGATTGCATCGAGTCTTGATAAGCAGCATTCACTCCTCCTGAAAGAGCGTAGAGCCACAGGGACAGTCGTCTGCATTGGTCATGGCTTTGCAACAATCCCTCATACCGAGCATGTATGTAACAATGTTGGAGATACAACCAACGGCAGAACCAGGGTCAGTGAGAACGGCCGTCTGCTACGACCGACGATCTGCGCCCCCCCCCCCCCCCCCCCCCCCCCCCCCCGTATGATGTTACACTAACAGCAAAACAGAATGGCAGGCCAGATGTACCTAAGATGAAGAGAAAAAGGACAGAGAGAACATAAAGTTAAAAGTTGAAATAACAAATAATTCTAAATTGGGGAACAGTAGGAGAACTCTTTCCAAAAAAAAGGTAAAAAACAAAGCAACTGGACTTGTTTTCCGTAGTTGAAGACGTTTCGCTTCCTCTCCCGGAAGCTTTCTCAATTCAAAAAGTCTGGAGTAATGATGAGTAACAAGCTTTATACCATACCAAACAAAGGCCTGTAATGGCTTAGATAACATGCAAATTCAACCGAAACAGGACCACCCCTTAGTAATGGGCGGTCGTAAAAACCATTAAGCCAGCGGAATGGACCGAAACTGGTCCACTCCTCTGTAACGAGGAGTCGTTAGAGTGTTATTGGCTTGGCTTAAAGGAACAATGTTTTAATCACCTGAATGAGGGTGAGAGTTAAGTTTTAATCACCCTCATTCAGGTGATTAAAACATTGTTCCTTTAAGCCAAGCCAATAACACTCTAACGACTCCTCGTTACAGAGGAGTGGACCAGTTTCGGTCCATTCCGCTGGCTTAATGGTTTTTACGACCGCCCATTACTAAGGGGTGGTCCTGTTTCGGTTGAATTTGCATGTTATCTAAGCCATTACAGGCCTTTGTTTGGTAATGGTATAAAGCTTGTTACTCCACATTACTCCAGACTTTTTGAATTGAGAAAGCTTCCGGGAGAGGAAGCGAAACGTCTTCAACTACGGAAAACAAGTCCAGTTGCTTTGTTTTTTACCTTTTTTTGGAATGACCATGACCTGGATGACTGAGAATCTTCACCAGCAGTAGGAGAACTCAGCAGAGTGAGATACATATATCCTAATGTCCTCCAGCAGCCTAAGCTTATAGCAGCGTAACTACAGAGATAGCTCACAATAACCTAAACTTTAAAATACTTCTGTTAGTCTATAAATCACTGAATAGCTTAGCACCAAAATACATTACAGACTCATCAGTGTATCAACCATCCAGACCGCTCAGATCTTCTGGCTCAAATCTACTCTGCATACCCAGAACCAGAACCAAACACGGAGAAGCAGCATTCAGTTCTTATGCTCCACTTATCTGGCACAAACTCCCAGAAGACTGTAAAAGTGCTGAAACACTGACTTCCTTTAAATCAAGGTTAAAATTTTTTTTTTTTAGAGTTGCCTTTACATGTTAATGTTTAAAATCAAAGTTTTGTAGTTAACCGGAACTTCATTAGATTAAGCTTATAGTCCAACCCATCTTGACCCACTGCTGCGATTCCATTGCAATGTACTTTCCTCTGTATACTTTTCTTTTATATTCTGTTCATGTACAGCACTTTGAATTGTCTTGTTACTGAAAGGTATTATAGTAATAAACTTTGCCTTGCCCACCACAAAGGGGGGTTGCCTCATTGTTGGCCCTTTTACTGCTCCTGGAGAGTTATCTGACACTAGTCATTGTACCTCACCAGTTTTCTGAAGTTTATTTTTTATTCTCAACTGAAACAGTTTGCTATAATATATTTATATATAATATTTATGTATAATTATATTTATGTCTTGTTCAGATAGCTGTGACAGAATCACACACAGTTTAAAAGACACAAAATCCTCAGTTAATTTATGTACACAGAACAATTTGCAGAATTTTAGGTGGTTAACCAAAATGTTTGTACTATTAAAACCCTTTTTTACCCTTGTTTGTCTTTATTAAATCAAGCAAATCCCAGATAGGAACTACCTTTCTGCTTTTGAATAGAAAAAAATTGGAAATCCAGTCAGAGAACTGTTGATTAACTGTTTTCTTTCATTAAAAGTATCATGTGAAATGTTTAGTGATGACGAATCACATTTTATTTTTACTTCTTCCTTTGTGAAGATGCTAAGGGAGAATAGGTTCATTCATATTTTCGGCTGGGAACTCAAAAGTTGTAAATATTCTAGGATTCCATTCTGGGAATTTTGAGATATGAACGTTCTGCGAAAAAAAAAAGTTTGACCTCGATCACACTGGATGGCTGAACAAGATATGTTACTGTTTAGTTAAGAGACCATGAGATCACAGGATACAAGTCCTTTATGACTTTCTTGATGCAGCAGTTGGTTTTAGAACAAAGGACAATGTCCTTCTTGTTCATTTGTTTGTGGTAAAAAATGAGACAATGGCTTTAGTCAGCTCTACCCCGACAAACAAACCTCTTTGCCTATAAACTGTTTTTAGTTCCTGGACTGAGTTACGGGGGAGTGAATTCAAAGTGCTCTCTCTGAGTATAGACATGCTCTAACCTTCTCCCACAGGAACACATTTTTATAGATTGGATAGTGCTGACAGCTGTGAATGCCAATAAGTTACTCACAACATCCTAAACAAGTTTTTTTTAAGGACTTCCGTCACCACCCCCATTGTTTTTGCCCATCTGAAAATTGCCATACGCTAGGAACCCAGCATGCAGGCAGTGAGACGAGACGTTCTGGTAGTGAGTGGTTGTGTGAGGCAGGTATAAGTAGGCGGAGTCCCAGGTGGAATGGCTTGAGAATAATCACCAGCAACAGGTGAAACTGATTGTGATGAGTGGAATATGAAACAGGGAAGAATCAGTGATAAAAACATGAACAAAAAACCCAAATTGTGACATTTTTACAACATCAGTCAATTTGTTTTTATATATTTTATATATGTTTAGATTCTTCAGTCCTTAATTTAGTGAATTTTTTGAACACTTATTTAACCATGGACATTTTAAGCTTTGTTGGTTTGACTAAATTGACTAACTGGACAGTTTCTACAATATGCTGAACTGAAAATATCTAAAAATGTACCAAATGCACAAGCCACCTCTTTCTCTATATGCGCAGTATTCCAGTTTTCACATTCCCTATAAACAATCGGTCCTCTCCATCAACAATGTCTTAATCGTGTAGATTCGACCGAATGCAGTAAAATGCTAACCAACCAATGGGCAGAAGTTGGCCCCTTAAGACACAGCCCCTCCTCATTTGCATAATGAGGCAGAAATGCATGCAGAAATGTAAAAACAAGAGACTGAAATAAATAGGGTAAAAAAAATACAAAGGAAGAATTAAAGAGACAAAAATATTATAACATGCACATAAATAAATACTTAAAAAAAGTAATTAAATAAAGTTGAAGATTATAACAGACAATAAATAAGGTAATTATTACAAAGACAAATAAATAAAGAAGCTAATTAAAAGAGATATATACATTTTTGTCTCACTGTATACTTTAATTTCTACCTACATTTATCAGTTTATTGTATTTTTGGTGACAATTAATTGTATGCTAATTTGTTTATTGAGCATTTATTTATTTATTTTTAAATATGGTAGAGTTGGTTCTCCATACACATAAGGTTCAAAATGCCCAGTAAATGTCTGTGCTCATTTACAATATGTGTGTAATGATCAGAGGCAGGGGACCCAGAATTAAAAAGAAGGACTTTAATAACAGAAATCAAAAACAGACACAAAATCCAAAAAAACTGTTGTAACAAAAATGGCAGAAAAACAAACAGTCCAGTTGTGCAGGCAGGGCAGGAACAGACAACAGGATGGCTCAGGTTACTGGAGACAAAGGGGGTCAAAAATCCAAAAGCAAAAAAAAAAAAAAAAAAAAAAAAAAACAGAATCTTGCAGAAGGAGACTCACCCATAACTCAACAAGACGACCTGGCACTGATGTCTGGTCTCAACAGTTTATATGGAGGATGAAGCAGGTGAAACCGGTCAGAGGTGATTGCAGCAGGGGTGGAGTAAAGCAGGTGTGCAGAGTAAGTAATTAGACCAGACATCAGTGCAGAGGATCAAAACAAGAAATAAATCAGAAACCAAAGCTAAAAAGCTCGCAGGACAAGTGGACAGAAACCACACCAAACTTACTGAGAAACAAAATCACTCTAAAGTAAAAACCTAAAACAGAAAATAAAGCTAAGACAGATGACAAAACAGGATAAACTAACAGTAAATAAAAACCCAGACAGGACACAAACTCAAAGCATGCAGAGAACCTAAAGCAGGAGAGGAAAATGACCCAAAAATAAAACCAGAACAGAAACCAGAATATTACCATGTGTGTGCAATCCATGTAAATTATGCAAACCTAATGGATCAGAGCCTAATTTTGCACATAAAACAAAACTACTTATTGGGTCTGTTTTCACATGCCTCTGCCTCATTTAGAAGCATCTCATACTCTCCCTTCTTCCTGAATGTGGATTTTTGCAAAGAATAACATGCTGGGCTCATTCACATCTATTTGCATTTTTAACTGTGGACATGTTGTGGGAGGAATCTGGTAGCCCCTCTTGTAGGCTCAATTCCACATTAATTGGAATTTAGAAAGCAACTGTGCTTGTGTACGCACAGTTTTCGTGATTTCAGTTTAGGGCAGATTTTACTTAGAAATCCACACAAATCTTTAAACATAGGGCCCCTGGGCTAGGAACACTGTCAAATGCACAATTTAAACTGCAGCCATCAGGCAAATAAAACCACAGCATAAAAAGCACAAGAATACAGCTCCACAGTTTTTATTTTCACCACAAGCTGTTAATGCTGAAGTGCTGAAGATAAACAGACAAACACAATATATAGAAAGAGCGAAAGAGAGACAGACACTCTACAAGAGCTTTCTCTAACTCCAGTCTTTGAGGGCTGGTGTTCTGCAACTTTTCAATGTGGCTCTGCTTCAACACACACAACTAAATTTAGTAGCACACATGCAGATGTCTGTAGCGATAAGAACCCTAACCCAGTAGTGAAAGAACCATACTGCCAACCTGCCACACTCTCCTCATCCTGGTCACCATCTTGGGCACACAATGCTGTGGGATCAATTTGTTGCAAGTCCGCCAACATGGTTGCATTGATACCAAAGCAAATATTAACCAAACAAGTTTCCATATGTTTTTGTGCTACCATTACCATTCATTTTAACTTGATGTAGATATTTTTTGTATGTTTTAATTGTTTCTCTATTGGTCTTTTAGCTATTTAGTGAAGTTTTTAGAGTAATCCATTAACTTAACCTATAGAAAAAAAATACTAGTACATCTAAAGAAATTACATTGTGTAAAAGTGCAATATGTTTTGCTGGTCGTTTTAGAAATTTAAACTGTTATTTTAAAAAGATCCATAACACATAGAGGAAAATATATCATGCTTCCATTTCTTGTGCTATTGATGACTATGACTTACAGGTAAAGGAAACCCATAATCCAGTGTCTGAGAAAATTTGAATATCACATTAGATCAATCAAAAAAGCACAACTGTCAGGCTTCTGAAAAGCTATGCACTCAATACTTGGTTGGGCCTCTTGCATGAATCACGGCACTGTGTAGTTTTCATGGAAGCCCAGATTGTTCTGATAGCTGCCTTCATGTCATCTGCCTTGTCGGGTCTGGTGTCTCCCGTTCTCTAATCTTCCTCTTGACAACAGCCAATAGATTTTCCAAGTGGTTCAGGTCAGGTGGGATTGCTGGCCAATCAAGAACAGGAACACTGTGGTGATTGACCAGCTTCTGGTACTTTTTTCAGTGTGGGCAGGTGCCAGCACTTATTCTGTTTTTTTTACGGGAAAATTGATAACTGTGCATGTCAGAGTGGTTCTATTCTGAATGAAGCCAGAAGCACACAAACGCACATTCTGATCAGAATAATTGATTGCGTGCCCATGTAAACATTCCATTGTATACATTTCAATCCCATCAAAATAAATTGTGCATGTAAACATAGCTAATGAGTCAAAAATGTAATCTGCTCCTGCTGTTGATTTCATTTACACCAAAACAGCTGACACTGTTTAACAACCCCCTACTACTGAACCAAGAAACACTAGCCATGCATGCACACATGCAGACAGGGCAGTTTTGATTGCCAGTTTCTAGCTGTTTAACTGAAAAGAAAATGCAATCTCTGAGAAGACACGAGTACCAAAAATATATATTTGGCAATACATTTACAATTCTCTTTTACAATTTGTGGAGAGAATCTCAAAAAAGGAAAAAAACTATTTTACCGTTTTAAAAAAATGGAAATAAATGATAAAAAGAAAATTAAAAACAGGCTGCAAATTTTCACCACTTTGCTTTGAACACAGGTATGTAACACAACACCATACTTTTCTGATGCTGTTTGTCCATCATTCGGACTGGGGAATACATTGTGGCAGGGTCAACATACTATTGTTGGTATCCCTCAGTCATTTTACAGTATAAAGGGCAGACACTTCCACAATCACTGCATTATTCAAAGTGTTTTTTTTACTAAAAAGCATGGATGTGCAATATTGTTTGTCTTTTATTTAGACAAGGGGAACATGTTGTGGCAAGGTCAGCTTAATAGAGTCCCCTCCCCCCAAATAGGGCAAAGCTGAGGGGTGATCCTGTGCAATATTGACAGAAAAACCTAAAAAAAAAGAGATAAAAATAATCTTAAAAAATACACTCTGGGAGGAGTTGATAGGGGATGCAGATTGTGGCAGTGTGGGGTGAACTAAGAAACCTGAGGATTGACACTGTTCATTGAAGAGTGCATTTCTAGTGTGGATGCCAGAGTTGGCCCTGACTATAGGCTGTATAGACAAATGCTAAGGATTCATAGGGGCGCACTGAGGGTGAGTCTTTTTTTCATACTAACGGCCTACACATAATGCTAAATAATAGAGCTTACTATTATTTGGTGGAATTACCAAAACCCACTACATCTTATATAAAGCATATTAGTCCAGAGGTACTCCTTCAGTAGTGTGCAGTCTTCTGCCGGCCAGACAGCACAGAGAGCAGAGCTCAGTTAACAAGCAGTCAGCAACAGCCAGCCCAATAGAGAGGGATGATGCTGACGCTATGCACACACCAACTAGCCATGTACTGTCATCACTCCATAGTTTTTTTGACCTGGTTGAGCCTGATTAGCAGCAGCAGGTGGAACTACCATATTTTTTGAACCATTAGGCACAAGTCTTCCCAAGTGTGTAATATCACTCCGCCCTTCTGCATACACAGCTCTCTCGTGAAAGGGAGAGCTATCCAACTCTGTTGGGAGGACAGAGTAGTTGGACTACACTGCCCCATTCCTAACACGAAGCCAAAATAAACATAACTTTTATACTGAATTAACTTAATTGGTTTATTGTTGCTAGTGTTTACTCCGGGCAAAGGCTGCCTTACATGAATGCACTTCTAGTTTAGACATTACAGTCAGGCAGTCTGGTAGACAGCTCAGGGGGTCGATCAGTTAGTGACACAGTGTATCGCAATGCTACGAATATCCATTGATTGGAGTGGTGTCGTTGATAACCAAAGTCGTACTTACACATTTTAAAGGAGAAGTCCGGTCAAAATCAGAATTCAAACTGCTGAAAGTACTTTAAATATAAAACTACTACATACTGTGCAAAAAATTATACGTTTTTTTAATTATGAATAATTTTCATTTAATCATGTTTATGTGGAGGAATCCATCTTGGTCAAGAATAGTACTGTCACCTCTCATTTTTTGACGTCACTCGGCGGACCCGCAGTTGAGCAAGTTTCAACGCTCTGTTTGTCACAGCGCACTATTTTCCAACATGGTGACGACTGGTGTTCTGTACGAAGCAGAGAGTGATGAAGTACTTAGTGACAGTGATAAGAGTTCCATGGAGCTATCATCATCTGATAGCGATATGGATTTTTTAGAAGAGTTTCTTGACAGAAACCGGACTTTTGACGGAATCCAGCGTACCCATTTCCAGTGCAAACTCAGTCGGGTCCTACAGTATATATGTATAGATGCGTGTGTGTGTGTGTGTGTGTGTGTGTGTGTGTGTGTGTGTGTGCGCGCGCTCCGCCGCAGCACGGCTTTGCTGGCGCTGCAGCGGAGCGCACACAACCACACACACAGCGGAGGAGAGATCGCGCTGAAGTGACTTAAGTTATATATTTGCCCTCTAGTAAATAGGGCAGGTGGTCATTATTGTATAAATATACCACATCACATGTGGTGGGATACCACATCACATGTGGTATCCTTCCGCCCCTCTGCTCGGTGACCATCCCCGCAAATTCTAAATAAAAAAATTCTAAAATAAAAAATAACTTACCGAAAATCCTCGCTCTCATGTCATGTTCAAAACATTCTTCTTCAAAATGGTCACTGCATATGACGTGTTTTCTCTCTGGCCAGAAGTTAGATGGCAAATCTGCTCTCTTCAAGTTGGCAATCCAGCTACGAGCCCGGTGGCTCATGATTTGGGAAGTTGAAATAAGCAATGTTTTTTCCACTTTTACCAGTTGTGTTGGAACATCCGATGGCCATGTACGTGGGCATTGTTGCTTCAGCAAAAGCTCTTGGGAATGTCAGCGGTGAAGTCCTCTGGAAATCCGAAAAAATTATTGATGATCGCAGCTATGTAGAATGGCTCCTATTGACTTTGCATGGAAAGCGGAGAGAAATGCTGTCGCCGCTTCCGCTTTTCCACGCCCCAGGATGTGATGTCAAACGCCCCTTACTGCCCAAATATGGGCAGTAATGTCAGCCCCCATACACAGTGATTCAGACGATAATTTATGTTTTTATTTTCTTATTGATTAAAGATAAGTTCATTAAATAACCACAAACATATTAGTTTTAGTTATAGCTAATGATACCCTGATTTTTCCTTGTTGACCGGACTTCCCCTTTAACAGATTTTTGAGCAATTCAATTCAATTCAGTTTTATTTATATAGTGCCAGTTCATGATACAAGTCATCTCAAAGCACTTTACAAAGTCGAATTCAATCACATTATATAGAATGGATCAGATTATACATATTTGATCAGATTATACAGATTGGTCAAAAGGTTTCCTATCTAAGGAATCCCAGTAGATTGCATAAAGTCTTGACAAGCAGCATTCACCCCCCCTGAAAGACCGTAGAACCACAGGGGCAGTCGTCTGCATTGTCTTTGCAGCAATCCCTCATACTGAGCAGGCATGAAGAGACAGTGTAGAGGAAACTCCCCTTTAACGGGAAGGAAAAAACTCCAGCAGATCCAGGCTCAGTGTGAACAGACATCTGCCTCAACCGACTTGGCGTTAGAGAAGACAGAGCAGAGAGACAAAGAAACACACATTGATCCAGTAATCTTTTCTATGCTATATGGTAATAGTCTGTCTGATCTGTCTTCCCTGGATGATGTCACAGCTAGCAGAACGCCTGACCAGGCGTACCTACTATGAAGAAAAAAGAGAGAGAACAAAGAGTTAAAATGACAACAAACAATACAAAATTGGGGAGCAGTAGGAGAGCTCAGCAGAGTGAGAAAAATAGGTCCTGATGTCCTCCAGCAGCCTATGCCTATAGCAGCATAACTATAGAGGTAGCTGAGAGTAACATGAGCCACTCTAACTATAAGCTTTGTCAAAAGAAAAGTTTTAAGCCTAGTCTTAAAAGTAGACAGGGTGTCTGCCTCACGGACCAAAACTGGGAGTTGGTTCCACAGGAGAGGAGCCTGATAGCTAAAGGATCTGCCTCCCATTCTACTTTTAGAGACTCTAGGAACCACCAGCAGACCTGCAGTCTGAGAGCGAAGTGCTCTGTTAGGAACATACGGGGTAATCAGAGCTCTGATATATGATGGAGCTTGATTATTAAGGGCTTTATACGTTAGAAGGAGAATTTTAAATTCTATTCTTGATTTAACAGGAAGCCAATGAAGGGAAGCTAAAATTGGAGAAATATGATCCCTCTTGTTGATTTTCATCAGAACTCTTGCAGCAGCATTTTGGATCAGCTGAAGGCTTCGGACTGCATTTTGTGGACTTCCTGATAGTAAAGAATTACAATGAAGTAACAAATGCACGGACTAGTTTTTCAGCATCACCCCTGTACAGAATATGTCTAAATTTGGCAATATTCCGCTGGTGAAAAAAGGAAACCCTGGAAACCTGTTTAATATGGGATTTAAATGTCATGTCATGACATGTCTTGGTCAAAAATAACAGCAAGATTCTTTACTTTATTACCAGAAGCCAATTTAATGCCATCCAGATTAAGTGATTAATTAAGAGGTTTATTTTTTGAAGACTCTGGTCCAAAGATTACAACTTCTGTCTTGTTAGAATTTAAAAGCAGGAAATCTAAAGTCATCCAGGTTCTGATGTCATCAAGACATGCCTGTAGTTGATGTAATTGATTGGATTCACTAGGATTTATGGATAAATATAGCTGAGTGTCATCAGCATAACAGTGGACATTAAAATAAAGAGAATTGGCTCAAGGACTGAACCCTGTGGTACTCCACAAGTGCCCCTAGAGTTTAAAGATTTATTATTAACATGAACAAACTGGAATCTGTCAGACATAAGATTTAAACAAGCCTAATGCTTTCCCCTTAATCCCTACAGTATGCTCAAATCTAGGAGAATATTGTGATCAACTGTATCAAATGCAGCACTGAGATCTAACAGGAGAAATATAGACACAAGTCCAGTATCTGAGGTCATGAGGATATCATAAGTGACCTTCATCACAGCTGTTTCAATGCTATGAGCAGCCCCGAAGCCTGACTGAAACTCTTCAAATAAGTTATTAATTTGTAAGTGTTCACATAGATTATTAGCAACTACTTTCTCAAGAATTTTAGATAGGAAAAGAAGATTAGATACAGGTCTATAATTTATTAAGTCATCTTGATCAAGAGAGAGTTTCTCAAGTAAAGGTTTAATAACAGCTACTTTAAAAGTCTGTGGTACATATCCATTTAAGGGCAACTGTGGCTTGATGGGTTGAGTAGTCGTTTGGCAATTGGAAGGTTGTGGGTTCAACTCCAGCTTCCCCTTGCCACTTGTTGATGTGCCCCTGGGCAAGGCACTTAACCTCAAGTTGCCTACAGAGCTGCATCTTGGTGTATGAATGTGTGTGTGTTAGTGAGAGCGATTGGGTGAATGTGACCATAGTGTACAGCTCTTTGGGTGGTCAGCATGACTGGAAAAGCACTATATAAGTTCATTCCATTTACTAAGGATAGATTAATCATGTCTAAAATAGGGCCGTTAATCAAAGGGAATACCTTTGATTAGTTGGACAATACCTTTGATTAATGCCCCTATTTTATTTTCTAAAACAGGGGCATTAATCAAAGGGAATACCTCCTTAAATAACTTGATTGGGATTGGGTCTAACATACAAGTTTAGATGAAGCTAAAATGTTAGATAACTCAGAAAGCTCTACTGTGTCTAAACAGTTCAAACACTAAAGTTTCCTCCAACGCTCCCTCACTTACTGCAGATGAGGTAATCATGTTTGGAAGGATGCCAATTATTTTATTTTTAATGGAATCAATTTTATTTATGAAGAATCCCATAAAGTCATTACTGCTGAGAGCTAAGGGAATTGATGGATCAACGGAGCTGTGACTCTGTGTAAGTTTGGCAACTGTACTAAAGAGAAATCTAGAATCATTTTTATTCTCCTCTATTAATGATTAAAAATATGCTGCTCCAACTCTGCAAAGGGTCTTTTTATACAACAGTAGACTGTTTTTCCAGATTAGTTAAGATTTCTCTAGATGTGTAGAGCGCCATTTTCTCTCCAATTTCCTAACACTGTGCCTCAAAGAACGCAGCTCTAAATTAAACTAGGGAGCCAGCTTCCTGTGAATAATTACCTTTTTTTCAAGGGAGCTACATTGTCTAATGCAAAATGCAACGAGGAAGTGACACTGTCAACAAAAGCGTCTATTTATGAATGGGAAGAAACAGCATTGCTGCCATCTGCAGGGCATATCTGTGATACTGAGGATATTAAAAGGGGGACACACTCTTTAAAGTTTGATACAGCATTATGTGATAACGATCTACTATAATGAAACCTTCATTTAGGGGTGGAGAAGTAAGTTAAACTGTACTCAAAGGTTATTAAAATGGTCAGATAGGATAGGGTTGTGAGGAAATACCGTTAATTCTTTACAATCAATGCCAAATGTCAGCACAAGGTCCAAGGTATGAAGGCAAGAGTGCATCGGTTTATGCACATTTTGAGCAAAACCAATTAAATCTAGGATAAATTTAAAGACTTCATTAAGGTTATCACATTCAGTGTCAACATGAATGTTAAATTCCCCCACTATAGTAACTTTGTCAGTGTTTAACACCAAATCAGATAAGAAGTCTGAGAACTGATCCAAAAACTGACAGTAAGGGCCTGGTGGACAATGCAAAGAGAAGATTTTTTCTTTATTTTTTGGTTCTAGTTGAGTCATATTGATTTTTATGAGATTTTTATGATTTGCTCCTTTTAAATTTGTTTTTAATCTGTTAAGTTTTGGCCGTGGGAAAGACACCGTCTCAATAGGATAATGGATGGGTAACAGTACAGAAGCTGCAGAGAGGTGTGTTAAACTACGGCTCTGCTTCCTGGTCTGAACCCTGGGTTGTCAGCATTTTGGAGAACTAATACATTTGGCGAGATTCCTAGAAAGAAGAGCTGCTCCATCAAAAGTGGGATGGATACTGTCTCTCCAGATCAGACCAGGTTTTCACCAGTAAGTTTGCCAGTTATCAATGTAGCCCACATAATTTTCAGGACACCACGTAGATAACCAGCGGTTGAATGATGACATGCGGCTAAACATGTCATCACTGGTCAGATCAGGCAGGGGACCAGAGAAAATGATGGAGTCCGACATTGTTTTAGCAAACTTACACACCGAGGCAACACTAACTTTAGTGACCTCTGATTGCCGTAACCGGGTGTCATGACCGCCAGTGTGAATAACAGTCTAACTGCATTTATCCTTAGCCAGCAGTTTCAGGTAGGATTTGATGTCGCCCGTTCTGGCCCCTGGCAGGCTTTTGACTATGGTCCCTGGTGTCTCTAATGCCACGTTTCTGACTATGGAGCTGCCAGTTACCAGAGTCGGCTTCTCAGCGGGTGTGTCACTGAGTGGGGAAAATCTGTTAGAAACGCAGATGGGTTGATGGTGACCTTGGGGCTGGAATCTAGAGCTGTGCTTCCTCTGTATTGTCACCCAGCCGGCCTGATTACCAAGCTGCTAGGGTGCTGCTGGAAGACCGCTACGTGAAGCTAATCTCTGTGGCTCTTGCGCTAGCTAAGGGGTGCTATCTGCTGGTTACTGAGCACATTGTACCACATAAAATCAATCAGTAAGCAAAATGGTAATCATATATAAGGCACACCGAATTATAAGGGGCACCATCAGTTTTTGAGAAAATGTAAGGATTTTAAGTGCGCCTTATAGCCGTGAAATTATAGTAATTATGGTGAGCAGGAAAGGTAGAGCATCGTGTGGAGAATGATCAGTCCAAACAGTCCAAAAAAAACAGCATCAAAAATCCTAATCATGACAATAATAAAGCCAGGGTTTTTCTTTTGAAGGCTAATACTGTTTTTGTAACATGTTTACATGATGAGAGATTTAATAATTATTTGTCAGTAACTTGAATATTATATTGGGTGAGGTTATTAATGATAGAACTGCAAGGACACAAAATGGTTTACAAAATGACACCACTTCACTGTAATCTACTGTAGCCTTTAAAACCAGGAAAATACTACAATTAGTTATATGCTGTAAGGCAAGGCAAGGCAAATTTATTTGTATAGCACATTTCAGTTCCGAAGACAATGCAAAGTGCTTTGCACTGTATCACTCTGTATCACAATATTGTCACAATCAGTATCTAAAACTACAGCTAGTCTTAAATTGCAATATTAATTTAACATTGACAACCCCTACCTATAACAGTCAATGTATATACATATATTTTAAAATTAAAATGCAATTTTAATGCAATTACAATTTACCTCAGCCTACATCTGTTGTTTATGTTCAGAGTGCTACAGGGAAAGCTCAAAGTGGCTTATTATGAGTAATGCTTATATCTATTAATTTCTTTTCAGATGTGTTTCTTACATTTCTAAGACTTGCATCTTCAAAACTCGGGCCCCGCCTCAGACTCCAGGGATGTTGTGACAATCGGTCCTATTCCCTCTTCCTCATCACAGCACAGTGAGGTAAACGGTCATGAAAAGATCCTGTCGACTGTCCAAATGATTTAACTGATAAGGTAAGAACAGAGTTCTTACAAGACCAGATCAAATTCAAAACAATCTCTTCAGTTTATAGAGCCCAACATTTAATTGCTACATCATGCATATTATACCACATTGGATTTTAAGCAATTCTCTTTATTTACTATATCTATATTTTGTTATGTATACAATGGGTTTTATTATATTTTATTTTGTGCAATAAGGATATTATACGTATTAGGGTACCTTTTGTGTATTTTTTTTCTGCATTTGTTTTAATTTTGGTGTATTTTATAGTATTTGTTGCTGATTGGTACTGCCTTTATAATTTTGGTTTAATATCTAAGTGTGAAATAAAGGGAAGTTGGATTAAAATTTAATTGTGCCACTTGTTTATCAAAACTGTTTTAATTTTTTGGGTATTTTGTTGCATCTAACATGGAGCTGTATTTATCCATGTGAGCTGTAGAACAATGCTTCAATACTTTTTATGATATACTGAGATTTCTCTAAAATGCTTAGTTGGTGATGGTAGTGAGGGATGCGGGGGTGGGTGCATCACAGACATGTTAAACATGTATCAAATTATTCAACACCTGCCATATGTAGGTTTAAAGTATAATCTGACTGGAAGTACTCTTAATATTTCTGAGCGTCCCAGCCAGAGTCTTGTCTTCAAGCTGATACGGAATCTGTGCAGGGAGTTGAAGATTGTGGTGATGGATGGCAGGGAGGATGCAGTCTGAATGATTGTGTGGGCGTGAAGAGGGGGGGGGGGGGGGGGGGGTAAATAAATAAAACTAACAGAAGAATCAGTGTTTGAATGTTCTGACAGCAGTGAACCTTTTTCAATCAATTACTACAAAGAGAAGAAATCGTTTTCTACATGGCATTATATTACGATGTAAATAAAAACAGATTTTTCTTTACTGTTGTATTTTGAGATATTTAGTGAAAATCACTTTAAATCTATATCTGCCAGAGTTGTGAATAATTTTCGGTGTAACTTTTACTAGGATTTATATTGTTACATTTGGGACTGGTTTCATACGATCTATTCCAGTGATCTATTTAGCTACAAACGTGTCTTACAAAAATAAAGTAGTAGACCTTCCAGTGATGGAGATGTGCACCAATAAGAGCGAATACCTTTCTAGAACATCTGGAAACGGATACAGAGCTGTTTACTTGTTGGTAAACTGGTTTATTGAGAATGAATCGACTTTACACAGCCATGATTATCCTCTAAAGGGGAAAAAAACAGTACTTCTTGGACTATATGGTTGAGAATGGGGCGCAGTCTGGATGCTCTCTCCCTGCCCAGTGCGCGCTCCCGACGCAGGGGAAACAGACTGGATAAGTACGCTGGGCTCGACGCGGCAGGCTCACTGGCCGCTTCGCTGCCGCCGCTGCTGCTCATCAGTCAACCGTCACAGTCACTGGTACGTTGCTCTGAGGAGTTGCCGCTGCCGTTCCACGCAGTTCTGATCGGGTCATCCACGCAGTTTCCAACTCATTTTGCCAGAGAAAACAGGCTGCGTACGGGTGGACCTTAAACTTACCGCGGAATGACAGCTGAGCGATGAACAGAGGGTGAGTTATGAAGGCAAACCAGCACTCACGGGCAGTCACATTCTGGAGTTTACGTCGCCATTTCTTTGTTTATTCTAGTTTTTCTTAATCGAGTCTGGAGAAAATGAATGCAACGCGTTTGTTTAGTCTTGTAATTTGACATAGTACAAAATAGGAACATTTTATCTCATAAATTAAGCTGCGGGACTGTTTTAGCCAGAAGGATTTGTCTTTTGTAACACAGTCAGAAGCAGTTACTCTAAAATAATAATAATAATAATAATAATAATAATAATAATAATAATAATAATAATAACAATAACAATAACAATAATTATAATAATAATAATAATAATAATAATAATAATAATAATAATAATAATTATTATTATTATTATTATTATTATTATTGTTATTATTGTTATTATTATTATTATTATTACTACTACTACTACTACTAAATAATTATTTGGGAACTTCAAAAGAAAAAAATTGCTCTTGTTTTAAACAGAGAACTTATTGGAAAATCACTTTGCCTTCAAGTAGAAAATTCCATATATAATCAGGCACAGTGTAGAACAGATGTCAGCTAGTGCCATTTACTACCTGACGAGATGTTGGCTCTGTGCCACCTGTCTTCAAGGGCTTAAGTTGTGTTTTGCTGCACAGCCGGACATAATAACTAGAAGGGCCATATGAAGAGATAGAACGGAAAATGTGTGTCAGTGACCGAGTTTTAGGTGTTGTTGCTGCTTTCAACCTTTACTAAAGTTTCAACAATATTTGGTTTCAAAAAGGCAAAGATCGCCCATCAACACTGTTTCTACATAAAAAGTGCCAGATTTAGAGAAATATTCTCCGTCTGTCTGATGAGTGTAGAGTAGTGAGAGAACTGAGTAATGCGGTGTTCCCCTTCAAGTACCAGTTTTTATGCAACTGCTTGTCAGCTGGCTGAAAGAATGGTTCTACATGTTTCCACAGCTTGTTATGAATATGGATTTAGTTGTTTGGTCATTTTGCTGATGAGAATGTAAATAATGCAGATCAGATTAAGTAAATTCAACCAGTTGCTCACATGAGATTATCAACGGCTTCCAGTCTTAATCTACCCTAATGCCAGCGCCTTATTTCACTTTTCAGAGCACATCAGTTTTACCCAAATATGCTTAATTTTACTAATTTGTGCACTAAATACCTAAATGTATGTCTTCCGTGTGTGCTATAGTCAAATGACCAATTTCTAGTTAATTTAGGAACTGCCTGAGTGCAAAAACACTAATAATATTGTTTAATAAAACATGTCAGGCTGTAAGGGGTTATGGTACACCTGTTAAGAAGCTAGTGACAACAAGTGGCATGTCTGTAAAACAGGCGACTGCAGGCTAGCTATGTAAGCAAAAAGCCTGACTAATTAAGCAGCCAGTACCAGCTCATGTTTCAAGCAGTAGGTGATAGGAAAATCAGGGCTGAGGGTCATCTTGGACATGTCAGACAGTTTTCTAAGCAGTCGAGTTACACAACTCCAGAAAGGTTCCTATTACAAAACTTGAAAGAGGTGGCGTACAACCCTTACAGAGCAGAAAATGCATTATTTGCACTGTAAATGGGCTCTCCTAGAGCAAACAAAGGCTCTTTTCAAAAAGTATGTTTGGAAGAACGGGGTCTGCTGCTTAAAGCTTTCACATGAGATCCATATGACGAAATAACGCTTTAAAACCTTTAGATAATTCTGATCACATGGACGTGTTTGGCGGCACAGACCTGCTACATGGATGATGGGTGTGGGAATATGCTGGTATGAGATTACTTCAGTGTGCTAACCTTAAGTTAAAAAAACACACATTTCGAGGTATTAATACATGAATTCCAAGTCCAGGTACTCCATCTAGAGATTTGCTGATAGAGATGAAAAAAATGCAGGGAATTAAGAACAAAGTGAACCTTCCAAGATGAAGCGATCCAATCACTTCAGGCTCTGGTATTCATTAGTCTGGCCTCAAAGGTGTCTGTATAATGAAGACTGAACGAGTTCTCCTGCTGGAATCAAAAGCAATAAAGCTTTCGAAAATACTTAAAGTGAGGAATTTTTTTAAACATTTTTTTAATTGAATGCACTTTTTACGATTTTAAGCTTTAAAAGCCTATGTGAGCACTGAACATCACGTTTGATTGGATATGCAGATCAGATCCAGATGCAGTCCAGCTGGTAAACACAACTTGCAGCATGTGCCTGTTTTTAATCGGGAACAAGGCTGCCGAGGCCAAAATAATCATCAGCTGGGATTAGGTAAGCAGATAGGTAAGAGACTCCCAGTGGAAAAGTGCTGCAGTGATTTCATAAATGTCAGCTGTATGTAACATGGTATTTAGCGCTTATGCATACTAAGGCAGCGAGCAGCCTCTCAAGTCCTAAACCACAATTTTAGGATGGATGTGGGAGAAACCGTTTAATGGTGGAGGACAATGCAGGGATTAAAGACATTTACATTTTAAAACAGTCATTCACAAAGCATGACACAACATTGATTATTGAGAAATGTTCTTAGGTCCTGCATTTAGGTTGAACATTGTTGCATTGGTAACAATGTTATATGTGATTTACTGTTTGGACATTTTTAAATGACTGTACATTTGTCTGGGCAATGTAAAATGTGGCTTTATTGTAATGATGCAAAACTAGTCTGGTGTAAGGAAAGCTAAGATTAATCTAATCTTTAAACAGGAAAGCTTTTTTTCCCCCTTTCTGAGGAGACCTGGTAGTGTGTTGAGTAAGATACACAGAAAAACACACGTTTGATAGAAGTCACAAAGATTTCACTCCTGGGTAAATGTTACAAGCTCCAGGTGTTTGGGTTTTTATTTGTGTTTGTATGTGATTATTTATTTATTATTATATTTCCTAGGTTGTTCTTTCTTTAGTTATTTCAGGAGTTTGAGTTTTTGCGTTTCTTTATGCTTCCCATCTATATTTTCTAGTGTCTCCCATTTTACTTTATACTTTTATGGATTCTGTTTTTAGTGGATTCTATATACATTTTGTATTATTCCTTAGAAACCTTACATGTGGCTCATAACCCTTCACTTCCTGTTCATTACACTCTTCCCCACAGCTCATTTGTTTTCATTGGTCTCAGCTGTTCCTTATCTCCTCCTGCTTACCTTCACCTTCTCCTGTCTCACTTTTCTCCACACATCTCGCTGTATTTAAACTCCCTGGTTTTCAGTTCTCATCGCTGGTTTGATCACGGGCTCTGTTGTGTTGGTGGTTTCTCTCCTTGTGCTTGCTGTAAATTTCCTTTTTATTTAGGTGTGCACTGAGCCACATTTTTTCACTCTGATCTAATTCTGATACCAGAGTTTGGGTATCTGCTGATACCGATACTTTTCTGATACCAGAGCTCTTTTTGCTTTGTTATTCTCATCATATTGTTGCTTTTTTATCAGGCTGTAATAAACTCATTTCAACCAGCAAATATGATATGTATAAATGTAAGCTTGTACATCCCAAAATACAACTTGGGATAAGTGTAAGCTCACAAAAGAAGTCAGCAAAACAGTGTTCACAGGAAAAATCCCACCCCGAAAACAAATGCAACTACGCAGGTTTTAAACTGACTGTATTTATGAAATCCCAGAGAGATTTTAATAAAGGGTAAACTTCCCTGCTGTTCAAGACTTTATTGTAACTTTCTTTTAATCACTTCTGATTTCATCCATCCATCCATTTTCTAACACGCTTATCCCCATTGGGGTCGCGAGGGGTGCTGGTGTCTATCTCCAGCTGTCAATGGGCGAGAGGCGGGGTACACCTTGACAGGTCGCCAGTCTATAATAATACTACTACTACTACTACTACTACTAATAATAATAATAATAATAATAATAATAATAATAATAATAATAATAATAATAATAATAATAATGCTCCCCTTTTCAAATGAAATTAAAATGGTTATTATCAGCACAAATAAAGTATAATGACAACAAATCATAAGATTTCAAATATTATAAAAATAAAAGTGCAATGGTAACCCCTTGATGATGATGACAGCTATCATGTTTACTTTGTGTTTGGTTCACTCCAGAGGTGATTCCTGCCACCAGCTACTTAAACGCTCCCACATACTTGCGCATTTCAAATAATCAGATTCAAAAATAAGCTAAACGGGCTGTAACTGGACTTTTTATGTGCTTGAAAAAGCCTCATTGTCTTTTCCTGTCGTCTTAGAGTGTTCTTTTAAGAGTATGTCTTAAAGAAAGAAATTGAACTGTATTGATCTCACAATGGAGAAATTCACTTCTGCATCTTAACCCATCCCCTTGGTTAGCAGTGGGCTGCCACTGTGCGGCGCCTGGGGAGCAATTGGGGGTTAAGGGTCTTGCTCAGGGACCCAGAATGGCAGCTTGTGGGAGTTGAACTCAGAACCTCTGGGACCAAAGCTCTGTGCTGTAACCACTAGGCAACCACTCCCCCACTTAATATCTTGCCTGTGTAATAATTTTTAAACAGACATACAAACTGAGTTGTATGTCAAACTCTGCAGTAGTTAGGTTAGTTTAAACTGTCTCAAAATCACATGCTTCCATTTAAATAATTTTGGTTTAAATTTAGCTATTTGCTATGCTTGACGATGGGAACTTACAGTAACAAACCTAGAAAAAAATAGAAAAAAAGGTTCAATTCCTCCCCAGAACTGGGGCCTGCTGGGCTTAAGAGGTTTTAAGGCTGTCAGATAATGCTGAGACAGAGTGAGATCAATGACAGAAACCGGCAGATAAAAAAAAGATTTATTTGATAAGTCATCTTAGCCGGTCAGGAGCTTCTCTTCTGTTATCTCAGCTCCTTCAGTTGTGTTAGGGATTCCAGCTGTGGTGATATGACTCTCCTGCCTTTGCCTTTTTAACTCTCAATCATCACACCAATAAAGACGCAATCTGGTTTCGCCTCTTTGGTTTTCCATCCCCTCATCTTTGCCTTTTTGTGATGCTGTTTTTAATATGTGTTTCAATTTGTTACCGGTGACAGCAGTTTATGTTGCATAAAATGTTAATCCCGAAGCAGGCAGGGTTCCAATTTTAATGTCAGATTTATCTAAAAGAGAAGAAATGCCTCTTATAGATGTTTGATTGAGGGCTGTAAGCAGTGTCGCCTGCGTAAATATTTGCACCAAGCTGTTAAGCATCGCTTCTGATCCAAGTTCGAGCCCTCATCCCAACCCCACATGTGTCGCCTGGCATTAAATCATACTGACGGGGACCTCACCCCAAGAGCAGACTAATTGATTCCACTGAGGAAAGGTGCTCTATGTCGACAACTGTTGTCAACTTTGCATGGATTTAAAATGAATGTCCTTAATCGTGCATCAGCTTCAAAACTTAGAGGCAATTTTATAATAATTAAGCATTTATTCATTAGAAGCGTAGAGATGGGTGATTATGGTTGGCCTTTGTTTACGGCAGCGAGGGCAATTATTGCATTGGATTAATAGTTTTATATCATTTTCCCAATTGTAAAAACAATTGCAAGACAAATGTCAACTGTCAAATTCAGATAAGTTAGGAAGTTAATTACATAAACCAAGATATGTACTTTGCTGCACTGCCTAGTTGCCAATATACACGAAACAGCAAGAACTGCTGGTGTTGGAAACATAGTCAATTGGAAAGCAATAGGACATCCCACTTAATATTCATTCTTGATCAATACATGTTTACATATAAATAGCTGATATTTTTACAGCTCAGCAAAAAATAACCACATTTTAGCAAAAAGTGTTCTCAAGCTGAAAAAAAATGTGATCATCTCTGCTTCGACCTTGCCCACAATGTTTTGACCAGTCCTTGCTGGATCTACTGATATGTTTTGGTTTAGTGTGATGCTGCATGGTCCAGTTCTGTTTTAACTTTCATTCCTGCTATAGATGGTCTCAGCTTGGGACCTTGGGTCCTTTTTCTTGAACACTGGGACTGGTTCACAGCAAACATGTGCACTGTTCAGCAGCCTAGATAATTGTAATTTAGACTGTACAAAGAATATTATTCCAGAAGTCTGGGTCTTTGTCTTAGTTCTCTCTGACACTTCTTTATATATATATATATATATATATATATATATATATATATATATATATATATATATATATATATATATATATATATATATATATATGTGTGTGTGTGTCTTATTAGGAATTGTTTTATTATTTGTGAATTGTTTTATTGTGCACACTTGCCAAGGGCCTGCAGATGGAAAGTAGCTTTAGCTAAGTCTGGTTGATAGCAGCTCTTCTCATTGTGAGATTAATGTTTTTGTACAAAGTCTCTGACAAATAAACACTAAACTTAGTCTTGCCTTTATCATCTTTTTCTCAGGAAGCAAAGCTTTCCTCTTTACACTCTCCATCTTACTTTATAGGTATGCACTTCACACAGGTCTGAATCCAATATGACGCCCTTTATGACCTGTTTTTAGGGGCACATTGCTAGTCATAAGATTTGTGGCATGAATATCTGCCTCTCTGAATATCTTGGCCAGTAACTACACCTACAAGTTTTGTCCTGATTGGACTGAGAGAAATGATCTGCTGTTCAAGAATTAATATTGAAATATATAGTTATAAAGCATATTAATGGCTCACTGGACATCAGGACACAGCATTATGTGGAGTTTTGTGTCATCAGCGTAGCTAAGAAAATTAACTGCATGCATGTCTCCTAATGACACCGCCCAGTGGTAGCGTATAATTTAGAGATGAAATCGTAATGTGGTGCTGTATGATATACTGTTGCCATTCTGTTAGCTTTGCTGACCTCACTCATTTTCATCCCCACACCTGCTGCTCACTGGATGTTCTTTCACTTATTGGACCATTCACTGTAAATCCCAGAGGTGGTTGTGCATGAAAAACACAGTGTCACTAAAATCTACTCTGTTCCCTATTCTGATGATCACTTTGAATTACAAAAAGTTGCCTTCGCCACATTCAGATGCTTAAATGCCTTAAGTTGCTGCATTGTGATTGGCCAAGTCGCTAATTGTGTTAACAAGCAGTAGAACAGGTACCTAATAAAGTGGTCGGTGAGTGTATGTGGCCACTGGCAATAGTACTAAGGCAAAGGCTGAAGTTTGCAGTAACAAAGTGTATATGCACTCTGTGGGCGTCTTTTGTCACCATCTGAGACATGTATGAGTCAGATCAGGTGCTGAGTTAGTTCAAGAGTGTGAAAATAGGTTAATGATTTTGGACATGGGGGGGTTTGAAAATCAAAAGAACCTAATTAACAGTTTGATGACCTTTCCTTGCCTTCTCTTTGGCAGAGGCTTTATCACTCCCCCCTCCAGAGGTGTCTATGTTTTAGTCTTTTATCAGCCTGAACTTTAATTGCCCTCTCCCACAGTTGAACATGAGTTACATATGTGGTTGCCCAGCACCGCTCGCTTTCAAATATATGATGAATTTCAAAACAAGCTGTTGTGCGACGGCAAACTTTTATGCTGATATTTTCAAGAGCGACAAATTGCAGGCTGTCTTTTCCTGGTGTCACTTTGACACCTCAGACGTATAACAGCTTGAATCCGACACACGGAGGGTCTGCGCTTTAAGTGTCGTGATGAACCTGACATGTAGGTATATGCTTAACTGACACATTGAGAATTTACCTCCAAGTCTGTTGGCACCTCACCTGCTAGAACATCAAAATTTGTTTTATTTGTAGCAAAAAATGCTATCATGGGATGTGTCCAGCTCCCATGATAGGATCATGTTGTCAAGTTGGTTAGCTGGGTAACCTGGATACAACAATATACACTTTTTCATGATCATATTCCTGTGCATTTTCTTTCATTATGGGTAATAAAACTGCTTTTCTATGTAGTAGTAATTAGGAACTGAAAGTAATCTGTTGTCACATTAAGGTTTCTATCCACTCTTGTTTGACATAAATATCTAACTAGTTTTGACATTTTAATGATTTATTGAAGATGTGCATTTCCCAAAGTGAAATGATTGGATAACAAATGTTTATTGTGAGTCTTTAAAGATATTTTTGTTGTTTTCTCTGTCCACATAGGATAAAATAATACATACAGCCTCATCAGAAAGGTTTTTACTTAGTTTAGTTCTATAGCGGCGCCAACTTTAACTAAAGTGATTGGCATCGACCCAATTTTAGGACAAAGTCTAAAACGTTTTAGCATGTTTGGGATGGCCAGTTATGGTTTGTTCATTCCAAACGTGGTTTTGATGTGTTTAAGACCATTGTCCTGAAACGTTAACATGTTCAGGGGAAGCTGAATAACTGAAGGTACTCTATCTTCTTCAACATTTGATCAACTTTGAGCGTTGCTGCAGTACCAGTAGCATGGTACTGCAGCAACGGCCCTAGATAATCAATGCTACCTCCACCATGCTTGATAGTGATAAAGTGTTCTAAAATAAGAAAGGTTCACATTGTCTCCTCCAAACATACTTATGGTCACGGTGACAAAACAGCTCCGTATTAGCTAGCCTGTCTTTAAAAACCAGAAAGCAACTGGCTTGTTCTTTTTCCTGACACCTTCTACCATACCTAGGTGGATGACATTCAGTTGAACATGTCTTAGTTTATTAAGTTCCCTTGATTAGGCACTGGCTCTCTATCAATTTTCTAGTTTTAAATAAGAAGAAGACAGATCCCAGGTCAAAGCTGCTGCTAAATCCATTCCTCATTCCTCATTCCTTCTAATCTTTTAAGACTTCAAAACTACCACAGAGATTTACCCCTGCATATTTAGAGATAAATACTCATGCATTCGTCTCGCCACAATTGCATTACTGTAAGCGCCTGTTTACTTGTCTGCACAAATCATCAATTTCTCGCCTTTAAGCCATTTGAAATGCTGCAGCAGCCTGACTCCTGACCAAATCTAGTAAACAAGCTCTTTGGAGTCCCAAATACTTAGAAGTGACCCACGTGACCCATGTTCAGAGGCCCCGGTCCTTGACGTGGGCCTGTGGACCTTTCATCCATGTCTTGCCCATCTCTCAACACCATTTCCTGTTGGCCTGCTATTAAATAAAGGCTACTCATGCCACAAAATTAAAAAATAAAGTGGCTTTGAACCTTGTTCCTGACTAATAGATGTCAGTGACTTTGTTTCTCATCTACGTTATATGTCCACAGGTATGCTTAAATACATTTTTAACCTACAGTTCAGTTGGGTGTGGCTAGTAAAGCTTCAAAGAATACATTTATTAATCAGTGTTAATTCATGTGGGTTACGTTATATTTTCATACAGGTTGGTTAGTATGGCTTTTCTTGCTTAATAAATGAATGCAACTGTTTGTATTTTGTACTGATCTAAAACATTCAAGTGTGACAAAATCTAAACAGGGCAAATACTTTTTAATGGTGCTTAAGTTATAGACAGTTATTTAAATAAATATATCACATCTAGATACATTTTTAATATTTATTTTTGCAGCTGGGCAGATGTGTAGCTCACCACCATCAGTTTGATTGACTGAATGTAGTGTGAAGCGCTTTGGGGTCGTCTGGCTTGATAAAGTGCAGGCCGTTTAACTTTTTTTTTTTTTTTTTTTTTTTAAACCATTTATGTTGTTAAGGTTTTTGGCTTGAGTTTTCACTAACTTTCCATTATGACTTTATCCTTTTTTAAATGAATTTGAAATGAATTGGTATGCTGGAGTCTATGTATGTTTGCTCTTTAGATGTTAGACATTATCTGGTGTTCTCTATTGGCTAATCATGCTAAATTATGTTTTTAAACCCTAAGATTCAAGAAAGGATTCACCAAGACATGTTAAAAAATACAAAACATTAAATAAAATATTTGACAGATCCTAACTGATCTTGTGAAAGAACTCAGAGGGCTGAAGGAATTTGCCCAAATAGCGTATGATGAGCAGTTATGCTGTGATCGCATCAGACACGTGGAAATAAATGACCCAAAAAGGCCAGTTGATTTCATCTTGTGATCTCTTGGTTCAGTTTTGGATCCACACTGTTTTATAAGATCAGGTCTTAACTTGGTCGGGGGAGGTGATCAGCCATTTTCTTCTCCTTAAACTATTTGGTGGTGTACAGATTAGTTTTTAAAGTTACTAAATTAAAATTTTGCCTTTCTACATTTGTGGTAATTGTGTTGTCATTGGCGTGGTGAAGTCTTTCTTTGGGGTTGCCCAGTGGTGCATTGGTTTGACTTGTTGCCTTGCAGCGTGTTCTAATCCAGGAGTAAACTCTTTTTGCATGTTGTTGCAGCATGTTCTACATTTGCATGTGTAGGTCATCAGCAGTTATTCTGGCTTCCTCCCACAGTCCTAAAAGATAATTGTTGGATAAATTGGTTCCTCTGATGTGCCCTTAGGTATGAGTGTATGTCTGCATGGTTGTCTGTCTCTGTGTTGCCCAGTGAAAGACTGGTGACCTGTCTAACATGCACCCCTCTGTACCAATGGCCGCCTGAAAAGGAAAGATTCTTAATAGTAAAAGCATGATTTTCTTTTAAGATAGTTTGTATCAAATTTAATATAAACTGAAAAGTTTATATTAGGACGCACAAGACACACAAGTGCTCAGTTACTGTTGCTAAACATGGCAACCATATTGCTATTTTGAGTGACTTCTGAGACCCTCCCAGCAACGGTTTTTCAAAAAATGTTTTTTTTTTTAAAAAGAAACTTGTGACAAACCTTGTGAATTCTTCTAGTGTTCTGGAAGCCTCTAAGTTAAAAATGCACAATCTTACTCGTGAAAATGAGCCCTGGGTGCTGCTGTGGTCCCCTTTCAAATTTCAAACCTATCATAGCCAAGTCCTTTCACTGCAGTCCTGCCAACCTACAGTCCAAACAGGGGATGTACTGTGTCTTTGTAGAGAGTGCAATTAAATCAGGCATGTGTAAAGTCACTGCTGCCTGATCACTTTAAGACCTTATTTTCTTACTATGCCATTCATTTTTTCCTCTATTGTCTTTCTTTCCATTTGTTTTTTCAGTGTACATGAAAAAGTCACAAATGGTTTGTTTAAAAAAAGTTAACGACCCTAACGACTCTCCATTACTAAGGGGTGGACTGGTTTCGTTTCAATGTGCGCGTAATCTAAGCCATAACAAGGCCTTTGTTGGGCAGTAATATAAAGTTTGGAACTCCAGATTACTCCAGACATTTGAATTGAGAAAACTTTCTGGATGGGAAGCGAAATGTCTTCAAACTTCGGAAAAATGTCCAGTTGTTTTTTTTTTTTTTTACTTTTTTGAGAAAAAAAAACAAGTTAATGTTTGACTATGTCGTGAAGGGCGATCCTGAGTGGTAAAGTAAGTTTAAAAAAAGCAGTATCAAAAGTATAAATCAATTAAAAAGTAAATAAATTTAATCAAGTAAACCTTTTTCACTTTTCCTGTTTTGAAATGTGAAAAAGGTTAAAAGTATGAAAAAATAGTTGATGTTTAATGAATTACGGTTACTTTTCTGCTTTGCTCATTCCTTCCCCTGTGTTACAGCACCGAACCTGAACAATGATGGCTGACATAACAGATTCCTCATGTGTGTTGGTCTTTCAGATCCTTCCCCATGTTTTCAGTGCTACTAGCACAGCTTGTATGAGTGATTAAAGACATCATTTGACTACTCCTGTTTGTCTCCCTAAGTGACAACACTTCCAATCAACACTTTTTTTACACAAACAAGCCATATTGCTAACATTAGCCATGAACTAAAATTGTCTTTTGAAAATATTTTCAAGTTACAAATGGCTTTATCCCCTAGGCGGGTACACAGTGACACAGAGTTGGGTTAAAAAAAGAAAAAAACAGCCAGTGGCAGATGGCTTAGTTTGTATCCTAGAAAGCCGGATAGCAAATGACCAAAGGTACAACAATGTGGAAAAGTGAAGGGGTGGACCCCTGTTTTCAGTAACACAGGAATTAGCAACAAGAGTTACCAGAAACACCGAAAAACAGGTTATACGTGCTACACATTTCAGTGTTAAATTGCGTCAACAATTTAACACGTAAGAAGGTAGGAATTCTCTGGTTGGATAGAAGCAAAAAAAAAGAGGCAATCGCTGTTGCTGACTATTTTTGGTCATCAAATAAAGATAATGATGAGACAAAACGACCAGAAACAGAGGGCTGTTTTTGAACACATTTGCATGGACCAATGTGTTATTTCCAATATATTCAAATTCAACTGAACCATACGTGCATACGTCCATCAAAGAGATGAACACTTTTACCAAGTGTCATGTTGTTTACTCTTATTTTATTTAAAGGTGTTTTGACTTGAGTTGTTGAGTTTGCAATAGGACAACGGGAACATTGTCTTGATTACTGTTTTTATGATCATTTTTTTATTTAACCATATCTTCAAAAAGGTTTGTCCAAAAAAATTTCCAGCTGAATGCAAATCTCTTCTGGTTAGACCCACTCAGAAGAAAGTTACTTAGACCCTACAGATTTTAACATTTATAGTCCAGTATCATTCTTACTCAAGAGCTTGTTTTTCTAAATTCTTCTCATAAAACTTTTTCAAAATTTGCCATTTCTGTTGAGGAATACTAATCCGCGGTCTTGGCTAACCACAGCACAAAAAGCACTGATAAAAGTTGTAAATGATCTTAGATTAAACTTTGATCAGAACAAAACATTCCATCCTAGTTTTGGTTGAACTGAGTGGTGCCTTTGTTACTATGGAACATACTATTCTACTTAGTAGACTTCATAATAATGAAACATAGCAACATAATGGAAAAAGCATTCTTTTACTTAAAGAGCATAGCCAGAGGATGACCTTTTCCCTCCTGAACAAATCCGGTGGCCATGATTCATGCTTTTATCACATGCATCATTGACTATTGTAATCATCTTCTCTCTGATCTACCTAAAAATCACCTTTCATTACTGCAATTAACACAGAACTAGGCTGCATGTCTTCTGATGAGGACTAGATGGCATTTTTAAAGGTCCCTGTTTTTAAGATTCTCTTAATGTCTCAGTACAGAGATTGATTTGTCTGGCTTGCTTTTTGGCTTTGTTGACCCTGAAGTCATCAGATACGGGTCTTTGTTAGATGTCCAAAAACCTTTGGGGAAGCATCCTTTAGTCATTATGGCCTTTAACAGTTTTACTGTTGATCTGAGGGCAGCAGGGACTACTGAGGTTTTAAAGCAAAGAAGACATTTTTTTCTTACCAAATCTTTTAATTTTATTATAATTATTCAAAATTGATTCGTTGATATTTTTATAGCCACCAATTGGTCATACGGTAACGGACAAAATGTCTGCTACCCCTCTGTTAATTAAAAGCAAAACTCACAATGATCACTGAAATAACTTGAAACTGACAAAAGTAATAATAAATAAAAATGTACTGAAAATTAACCAGTGAAAATCAGACATTGATTTTGAATTGTGGTTCACCAGAATTATTAAAAATAAACTAATGCAACGGGCCTGGACAAAAATTATGGCACCTGTAACTTAATATTTTGCCACTTTTTAATGCGATCACAATCAACAACTTCTGTAACTGTCAAAGAAATCTCTGCACCTCTCAGCAGGTATTCTGACCCAGTCCTCATGAGCAAACTACTCCAGATATCTCAGGTGTGAAGGGTGCCTTCTCCAGACAGCAGGTTTCAGCTCCTTCTTTGGATGTTCAACAGGATTTAGATCAGGGCTCATAGGAAGCCACTTCAGAATAGTCGTACAGCCGTTCTTGGGTGGTTCTAGCTGTATGGTTTGGCTCATTATCTGTTGGAAGACCCATGACCTCCAACTGAGACCAAGCGTTCTGACATTAGGCAGCACATTTCTCTCCAGAATGTCTTGAGTGTTGAGATTTCATTGAACTTTGGACAGATCTGAGACACCCATAGCCAGATGCAGCAAAGCACCCTGAGAACAGAACTGAGCCTCCTCCATGTTTCACTGTAGGGACAGTGTTCTTTTCTAGGTGGCTCTGTGAACATGGAGCTGATGTGCCTTACCATAAAGCTCCAGTTTTGTCTATTCTGTCCAGATGCGTTGTGGTTTAACAATATGCATTGTAGCAAATTCAAGTCTTGCTTTTTTATGATTTGCTTTGAACAGTGGTGTCTCCCACTTTGGCTCAACAGCGATAGATGGTGCGATCTGACACTGGTGTACCCTGACCTTGGAGTTCATCTTTAATTTATTTTAAGATTGTTCTGGGCTCTTTGATTACCATTTATTTTAACTTTCTCTTCAGTTTGTCATCCATATTCTTCCTGTGGCCACGTCCAGGGAGGTTGGCTACAGTCTCATGGACAGAAAGCTGCCAGGAGACGGTCTTTGAAGCCTTTACCGTTAACATGCTTATCTATAATTTTCCTTGCAATCTCCCGAGACAATGCTCGACTTTGCTTCCTGTGATCCATGTTCAGTGTGGTCCACACCATGCCACTAAACAGCACAGTGACTACTAGTTACCCTTTAAATAGACCAGACAGACTGACGGGTTACAAGCTTGGAGACGTCTGTAATGCCAATTAGAGGAAACACCTCAGCCTGTTTCATCAGTATTTTTAAACTAATCTGTTAAACCACAATTCAAAAGCAATGTCTGATTTGTATTGGTTGATTTTCAGTACATTGTTATTTATTATTACTTTTTCAGTTTTCAGTTTCAAGTTATTTCGGTGACCATTTTGGGATTTCCTTTAAATAACAGAAAGGTAGCAACAACTTTGTCCATGACTGTATTTTTTAATCTATTTCTATTTTAGTCTTACAGTAACTCTTAAAGCTTTTATATTTTACCTGCTTGTTGTTTTTTGCTGTTATATATATATATATATATATATATATATATATATATATATATATATATATATATATATATACATATATATGTATATTTAATTTTGACTTATATTTTTACTTTTATTATAATTTATGTATCGGCCTTACTTGTTTCCCTTTTTGTAGCCGTTTATCAGACGTAGACGTCTTGGATTGTATTACAGTTACTGTTTTTTGCCTTTCTTCCTTTTATTTCTGTGGTTTTAGAATATCTCCAGTGTTTCTTCATCAAAGACAGCTACAGTTAAGATAGTGATTCCTTTGTGGCCACAGCCATATTAAAACTCTCTGGGCGATCATGTGAGATCCGTGTGTGTGTGTGTGTGTGTGTGTGTGTGTGTGTGTGTCTAGGGAATAGAGATTATTTTGATAAATGGTTGGTGTAAAGTATAAATACATTTGGATAAAGATACAAATACAAGTCATTTGCCTGATTCTTGGCCATAATTCAGTCTTAAGTATTCCTTCCTAACCCTGGAAGCCCCTGGACTTCTTCCTCAGCCATACCAGTTCTTGTTATTATTAGGTTCAGTAAAACAGATCAAACATTTGACTTTTACCACCCATATTTCCTGTCCACAGCCTAGAGGAACCTTTCTGAAGTTAGGCTTTGTCAACCATATGATTTACCATGTGGTCGACCATATTTTCTATATTTGATGCAGTTTTCAACCCCATTTTCATGTTCTTCAGATGGAAAGGCAGTGACGTTATTTCTATGTCTATTCAGCAAAATGTTACTTTGGGAGTTATTTAATGGCAAGGCAAGTTTATTTTTAAAGCACATTTCAGTAGCAAGATGATTCAAAGTGCTGTAATTTAATGTCATGTTCAGTTTGATTATCTGCACACGTATATTGCTGTCATCAAAGCAGTGTGGCTATGAGTTGTTTATGTTGTCTTTTAAACGAGTCGATGCTGTTGTCCGCTCAGACAAAGGCTTGCAAAAATCTGGATCAGGAACAATGCCGGAAAGTTGCAGCCACAGTTCTTTACCTTTGAGTCAGCCAGACTATAATGGAATTCCTTTGTTTGATCTGAATTTGAAATATTTCATTTACATTAAATAAATAAATAAAAATAAAATAAAAAGATTTTATTCCTAAGCTGCAGCACCAGTTATCTATCTTAGACTGGTGATGCAAATCTTACTCACATGCAGTGATCTCTTCTAACCCTGTGTTTTCACCAGGAAGGAAGGACTCCTTCCACCTGCATCCTCTGATTTCACAAACTGTGTGTTTGGAACATCAAACTTATTTGGAGCAGACTGCTCATGTCTTGCACACCTAGCGATAGAAAGAGAAAGAAATCCAGTGATTTAGGTTAATTACGGACACTGATTAACAACCCCCTCCACTACTGAACTGACCAGATCAATATTCCACAAGTTTAACTGACTTGATAATGTACGCTTATTTTAAAAAGTGCTTCTTTAATTTTTTGACCATTGTGTAGTAGCGCGTTTTCTCGATTGCAACAGAGTAACCATCTTTATATAAATAAGACATGTAACATATGAAAGTACAGAAAAGGTCAAGGAGTTTGGGGGCAGTGTTTGAATTGTGTCGTGGGAAAAAGTTATTCTCTGCAAAATAAAAAATGACCAAAATGGATGGGAACACTCAAAACTGTTTAATTTTTAAAATAAGCTTGCGCAAGGAGAACTGTCATAGAAGAGGGTCTGCAGCTGTTCTGGAGAGCAAGCAGCAATCTCAATGACTGAATCAACACAGACTTGAAAGATAGATGAGGGTAATAAATACAAAGAAAGGCATAAGGCAAAAGATGGCCCCCATGGGGATGATTAAATTAACCTACTTGTGAGGTACTAGTCATACTGTGAAGCAATAGGTCACCTTTGTTCAGATAACCTAAAAGAACAGCGGTGGATAAAAATGTTGCCATCACAGTAGCTACCTTTGGCAGTAGACTCGTGATTTTCAGGGTTCTGCCAGGGATCTGATCAGCTTCACTGACATTAAAAGGTAAACAACAAATTAGACACAACACCTTTCTATGTAGAAAAGGCTGTCATAGCTCAAATAGGATTTGGAGGTGCATTACAAAAGAAGTGATGCAGACACTTGTCAGAGTATCTGGCAACCCATCCAAACAGTGAGTGAAGGCCACCAGAAACAGATGATCCCACAGAGACGTATTAGAGCCACACCAGAACTTGACAGAGGTTACATTCCTGGAATGCAATAGCCTGGGAGACTGGTGTGTGGAAAGAAGTCTTCACAACTCAATGTGGGTTTACAGTATGTGCGGGTGCCCTTAAGTACCCAGAGATTCCAACATTTGGCCACAGGGACTTTAGTACTGGACCACTGCACCTTTGCCTTAGGCCCACTGGAAATCTGACCCCGATACACTCTGTAAAGTGCAGTCATTGCTCCCTTAATGCATCCTCTTCCATGATAAATCAAAGTTTAGGTATACAGGATTGTACACAGAATCGAGTACATTTGTCACTTGTCTTAGAACAAGCTTCTGTTATGCAATGGAAGTTAGAAGAATTTAGTCACTTGAAGTGTCTCTCTTTCCAAGATCACCTCCACCACGTCCCAAAAACTTACAGCCACTAACAAGCTTAATTCACATTACCTTTGTTCTGCTTAAAAGACCATAGATAGAGCTGGAATTACATACATTGTGGTTTTTGGTAATCTCCCCACAGATGTCAAAACATATTGTACTGATTAAGACAAAAAACATCCCTGTAATTTCACTTCCTGTAAATCTACATAACCAGTAAAAAACTTTGGACTCACCTTTGTCATTCAATGGCTTTTCCTTATTGTTTTGACTTTCTGCATCGCAGATAAATAGCCGTAGTGAAGACATCAATGTATATAGATTTATTTATCAAACACAAAATTGCAAAACAACTCAAAACATCTGCTTCAACCAACTGTCTTGAAGGAGTTTTCAGAGGTAGTAATAAAAATAAGGACAAGAGGTAGTTATAATAAATGAGACAGTGAGTCCAAACACTTTTGTCTGCCGTGTATAGTGTCCAACATTTTTTGCTTCTGTTCTTCATATATATATATATATATATATATATATATATATATATATATATATATATATATATATATATATATATATATATATATATACATATATATATATATATATATATATATATACATACATATATTTACACACACAATCACACATTTTTCAAGCCAGCTTAATGAGCATATACACCTTTTCCTCTTAGGATGCAAAATGTCAGTTTTCTCGGTCTGCTATGTACTGACACTTGTAACATCTGTTTTTTTAAATGCTGGCTGTTAATTACGTAAACCAAGGTTTGTGTGTGTGTGAGAGAGAGACTCATAAATCAATTTATGTAGCACAGCCAGAATGGGAAGTTTTGCTTTTCAGCAATGCTTACCTGATGCCTCGTGTCTTTGTGAGCTGTTTTGGAGGAAGCTGCTTTGTGAGCTGCTTAGAGGAAGCTGCCCCATTGTTTCAACCTTCTTCCTTTCACTTCACAGGATATTCCCCGCCGATGGCAGTGATGGAGAACACAACATGGCCATACTCCGCATACGTCCCCCATTATCTCCTGCGTGGTGACCCTTTTGCTTCAAGACTCTCCAAAGAGGCGGACATCATAGCAGCCTTTTACATCTGCGTCATAGGTCAGTCTCGTACCTGTAAAGGATCCATGTCCTCATCTAAAACTCACCGTTCTCCTCAAGAGTGCTCCACATTTCCTTTTATACCAGACGCAGTGCACACCTCATAGCAAAACACAGGAAAAAGTCTTTAAGGTTTGGGCTTATTTTGGCGGACAATGAGTCCTCACCATCTTGGAAAATTCCACTCAAACGCTGAACACCAGCCTATGTCACTCTTTGTACTCCTCTTATGTGCTGAAATAAATTGAGATGCAAGATAAAACATTAAAGCTAGAGCGCCAATATACACTTATTTATAAGCATTTGTAGGACATCAGTTGTAGTTAAGTTCCAGTTTGAGTCCACCTTTACAAGTTCTAAATTCATTTAAGGACATAAGAGCAGACATAAACAAAGTTGATAGCACTCCTAATAAAGATGTATAAAACACCTTAAAATAAAATTATCTTTTTTTGCAGCAGCAACCTATAATTTCAGTGAATTTGTTAGGAAATAGTATTTTTAACTGTAAATCACACATGGTACACTTATTGGTAAATTACATTTCAAACAAAGCAATAAAACGGAAGCATTTTTCATTTGTTCAGATGTTTAAGGATGTTTAACCCCTGACTTTGTACCCCTTGAACTAGGTTGGGCGAGGGACCATATTTATCTTGGCACCAGACAGACAGAAAGATAAGAGAGGTGGAAAAAAAAAATCTCCAAAGTTCATATTTAGTGAACTGTACAAAGAATGGCATCTTGGGGTCACAGGGTTAGGGAGTTTACTGGCCGGAGGGCCTGTAACAGCAACCGACCAGAGAAGGCTTCCAAGGGGACGTGTAAATCTGTAGCAATATTTCAATATTGGCACACGTTATATTATCTCTTGGCAGGACTGCAGTTTTATCTTTGATGTATAATGCTATACCCCCCCCCCCCCCCCCACCATATTTACCCCTGTCTCTTCTGTAAAGGTTATAGCCGTCAACAGCAAGACAGAGTTGTCTAGGTACAACTTTTGTCCAGGTGTGTTTCTGATATTTCTAAAACATGGATGTTCTCTGTTTGACAGATTCTAGTTATTCCATCAGTCTTATTTATAAGACTGCATATGTTTAGGTGAGTGAGAACTAAACCCTTTTTAGAAAAACATGACAAAGAAGTTCTAATTTACTTGTTAGACCCCATATTTATAGATGATCAGAAATGATACAGGTTGGTTGAATTGTCATTATTTTAATTTCCTTTTGGTCTTTATGTGCACTTGGGGGTATTTATTTTCAGTAAGTTTATCTTTTGGCCCAAAAGTCCCCTTCAGCTTTATGACAGAAGATAGGGTGGACTGTTTGTCTTTTTAGGTGCAGCAGATTCACCGTGATTTTTCTTGGTCTTCCACCCTCATGGTACAGACCAATCCTCTGAACACGCTCCATATCAATCTTTGGACCATCTAGCTCCAGGTTATTGGAGAACATCTGTTGAACCTACATTTTTCTCCCTGTGCATCAGGTATCCCATCAATAATTATATTTTCCCCTCTGTCCTGGTTTTTATTGGAATCCAACTTGGCGAAGCATTTAATCAATGTCCTGTGTTGACTTAATTATCCCACTTTCAAAAGATTTTTGTTTCGGCTTCAATTACTCTGTGTCCTGTTGTCATCTCCTTCGTTTCCTTCTGTGTAAACTCCAAACTTGTCTTCAGCTCCTGTACATCTTTCATAACGCCATCCAGCCTCCTGTTAGTTCCATCCACCATCACTTCAATGAACCCTTTAAAGTTTTCTTGCTGCAGATGGAACATTCCTTTGTAGAATTACTTCTGCTGCTCCAACGTCTGTGTGAGCGCAGCCATGGCGACAGCAGCCTTATCCTCTCTCAGCTTTTTTGGGAGGCATGATATTCTTACCACGATGTGCTGGTTGTGGATATTGTAGATTGATGACAGGAGTGAAGTATTATGTTGTTCTTCCAGTCCAAGCCTTTAGGCCCAGAGGCCTCTTGGCTCTTTTACAGCCAAGCGTCTTATCAAGCAGTGTTATAATCCGCTATTGGCACTGGAAGTGAAGCCCAAGTATTTCTCGATTTAAAACGTAGGTCGCTTCTAAGGTCAGCAAAAGGATTACAGAGATATTTTGTAGATTCTGGTGAGATTCAGATCAGCAAGGTACTCTGGTATCCAGTACGGTGCTGTGCCTTTCGCTTTTCCTTACTGCTGCTGTTTTTCATGCTGTAGTATCTACTGGACCTCTCTATCATGTGATCTGTGTCTTCCCTCTTTCCCTACAGACCTCATCACTTGTTTTCCTCACTTTCACCTGCCTCTTTACTCCTTTCTTTTCATGTTTTCTATCTCTCTTTTTCCTCTTTCCTATTTTGAAATCGGTTGAAAATCGGTGTCTAATCTCTAAACTCCTTCTCATTTCTTTATGTTAGCATAAAAATAACGAAGTCTCAAATAAAAACAGAACAAATGAGTAACTTAGAGTAGCTAAAGCATGTGCAAATATACAACATACAACAGCCGGGAAAATATAAAAACGTAACTTTTCCTGCTTTGAATGATTCAGTTATAAACATGGAGGATGAAACATGTCACGTTTCTTTCTATTATGTAACAATACATGTTCTCTTTCCTTCTTACGTCTGATATTTTCCTTCTCTCTTCTGCCTTTTTTGTCCTGATTTAACTCATATAAACAAAATTAAATAAACCTCCTGATGTCTGTTTTCTTCTGGGACCGCTTGAATCTGGACACATTTGTTAGAAATTATTTTAAGCCTGGCATCCACTCAGCATTTATGTTGGAAATATTTAGGGTGCTTGTCAGTTAATTTATATATGATGCAGGGAATTTCACAAAGGGTCTCCTTTACTTTTTTTTTGCTACCCTCAGCTGACTTGGCTAGCGCTGGCAGCCTGCTAAGAGCTCTGTGTAAAACAGCACAAGCTTTGATTCAAACTTAGCAGTCTGAAAATGCCCTGAACAAACACACGTATCGAGATAATGCCGTTGAAAGGGAGGTTTGGTCTTCTCACAGCTGCTATCCAGAGTCCATTCAGAATTTATTTGTTAGTTCAGAGAGCTCAACTCCTTGGCTTTGATTCCACATTAAAGAACTAAAGAATCTCAACCCCTCGTTCTTTTCCCCAAAACGATGTGTTAACGAGTGTGTGACAGTTAATGTCACAGCATGTTTGTGCCTATTTTTTAACTTAAAAAAAAAAACTTTTTATAAAAAAAACGTAATTTCTTTTAAAAAAACAAAAGAGTGTAAACAAACAGAAGCCGGTTTCCTGATGCCCAGGTATCCCGCAGTTACCTGACTCCGCCAGATAGATTTGCTCCGCATATCCATCTGGAAACCTTCCGTTGAAGTAATTTTGGGAAGGGGCGAAAATACTGGTTAGCTGATTGGCCTATGTTGGTGATAGACGGGCCAAATAAACCAATCAGATCAACGAAGCATATGACGTACTCGTCAACATGCTTCGTCGTCGCTTTGGTACGAGCGACGACGAAAACACAACCACAAGCCAAGCTACTCTTGCTGCTGCAGGTAAAGGCTCGTTAGCTCAGCAGAGAAATACTCTGTAATTCCGATAAAACTTGCTCAATAGCCACGCTAACGCTAGTTTCATCGGCTGAAGCCGCCATGTTCTTTAGACTGAACTGTCGCGCTTCCCGTTGCGTCACACCTCAACCCGCCTCAAAGCCAACGCTGATTGGACGTTCGTTTGGTGAACGGCTCCAAATTTTCTTTAACGGAAAGTAGCCAGACTGATCTGCGAGTGAAACCTTGAAAGCTCGCGAGATCAGGATGGTCTCACGAGGCTAATCCCGCAGAGCAGTGCAGTTATGCGGTTATCAGAGAGTCATCGCTGTCAGACGATCAAACAGGGATGAGTCCCCGCTTCCATACAACTCCTCTCAGATTGATCACAGCGTTGTGCCGGTGTTGCATTTACCGAAGCCAGGAAATTACAAAAAGTCCTTCTTCTCTAATATCATAGGCCGGCGCAGTTAGTGGAAATTTCGTCTTTCTCGGGTGACAAAAGTACCGGGGGCTTGATGAGAAACATTCTGGGCAAGAGCCGGGAATGCTCCGGGAATGCGATGCCATTGGTGAGATGTGATCGAGATTGAGCTTTTCAACAACAGCCACTCCAGGTGTGCGTGGCACCTAAAAACAAACGATGAATATGTGGAGAAGCCCCTTATGCCCACTGTTAGATTTGGTGGAATATCTGTAATTCTACAACCTGCAGATGCTACCTTTGAAACTTTGGGTGATTTTTAACAAAAATCTAAAGGAGTCTATCAAAAAACAAAAAAAAAATCACTCTTTAGTGGGTCTTTCAACAGGATAATTATCCAGAACATAAGGCTAAATCCATATAGAAATGATTACTTATCAAAGGAGCTTGTTTTATTAAAATCAAACTTCTTCTACAGGCATCTCACCATCTAGACCTAAACACAATGTTTCTCATCCCTGGTCCACAGGGCCCACAATGCTTTATGTTTGAGCTGTGTCTCTTGTCCAGTAGCTGTGATTCAAATGATTGCATCACCTCCTCACCGGCCATTAAGTTTTACAGAAGCCTGTTAATCCCTCTTTCACTTAAGTCAGGTGTTTTGGCATATCGAGTCAAGTTTCTCCTGAAAGGGAACACTCACAATAGTTACATTTTTATTTTAATTCACATGTACATAAGCTACTCTCCACGTGCATTTTGAAAATGTTTTGAATGCAGATTCAGTACCACAGGGCCGCAATATGACACACGCATGAGGCCATGCTCTTTGTCTGTGTTCTTGCCATTTTTTTTCCATGTGCTTGTAGCTTGCTTTCCAAGCGGCTTTCTCCTACTTGTGTGTGGACCTCTTTCTGCTCGCTCGTGTGAACTTCTGTCAGTTTGAGGGTGGTACCCACCGGAGAAAGTAAACGGCCTGTGATTGGTTACTTTTCAGGAAATCACGCTTTTTAAGACAGTATTGTTTTCTTCATATATACCTAATGGACATGGAGTGCCATGTGGCTGACGATAAAACAGGGATGAGTCCCCCGCTTCCATGTGGCTGCCATGTTGGAAAGGTCACCCGCCCCACTCATTGTGGAGTTTGAGATGTGCTTCCTTATGTGCTTTTACTTTTTTCATGGTATGTGGCTTGTACGTGTATAGCGCTTTAACTAGTCTTGACAACCTCCAAAGCACTTTACACTACAGTCATTCACCCATTCACACCCTGACGGTGGTGAGCTATGTTAGTAGCTACAGCTGCCCTGGAGCAGACTGACAGAGGAGAGGCTGCCATGCACCGGCGCCACCGGGCCCTGTGACCACCATCAGCAGGCAATGCAGGTGTAGTGTCTTGCCCAAGGACACAACAACAGAGACAGTTAGTGCAGGGGATCGAACTGGCAACCCGCCAATTGCAAGACGAACTCCCTAACCTCTGTGCCACGTCGCCCTGTCCTCATTCTCAACCCAAAATTTGTCATGGCCGAGGGAAGCAAAAAGAGGCGAACTTTACACTTCACACTCAAGTGCTAATGTGTGTTTGTCAGTTGCAATAAAATACATTAAAGTTTGCCATCACTGAATGACAAGAGTTATGAATATTTTTTCCTTGGCACTTCATTTCCATGTGGATCGCGTTCTTTGTCCAGTGATCTTTTGGATCTGCAAGTTTCTATGAGTCACTCTTTAGGCGCACTTAACTGGCTGTAATTGCTAACATTCAGAATCAAATTGGATTACTCAATTTTCCTGGACGGGGTAGAGAGGGGGGAATTTGTTGTGATCTTATTCAGTCACAGTAAAATCTTAGAACTGACTTAAAGTATAAAAAAGTCCTACTAAATAGCAGATTCAGGATTTACAGCAGAGATTGTTTATAGTAGATGACCAAACTGACCAACTTTAAGACAGGTTAAAGGTGATGAACTGATGGCTGGACACTTGGCTCCATGATATAATAGAATGGAATATATTAGAAATACCTTTATTGTCCCACATGAGACAAAACAATGCAATATGCATTATTCTACGAGTGAACAACTTAGAGTAGCTAAAGCATAGCTATATGCATAGCATGGCATGTGAAACACAGTGTAAAAGATTCTTGACCCTTTTTCCCCGTTTTTAGTGCTGGAGTCAACGCTCTCTTCAAGTACAGTCATCAGTCACTCTTGAACCTCTGCTTTATTGGTGTTAAAGTGAATTATTCTGAGCATAAATTCCTACCTCCATTTCTCTCTGAAACCCTAGCACACCTTTGCCGCACCTTGGCCCCAACATCCCGGCGAAAGCGCATCGGGGCAAACGTAGTCGTCTTCTCGTCACGTTAAGGGTTTATCTGGTGCGCTGTTCAGCGGCTCTTCCGTACGAGTCTGGATTTATGCATCGTTTTGCCTTCTCCCGTCGCTCCCTGGATCCCGTTGACGCCTGGTTGTTGCCTGGTCCTGGATCGGATCAGATGTATCAGCCCCGCAGGACCTTTGCTCCTCATTTCTCCCGGCGCGGAGAGAACCCTGCCAGGTTTGGACTAGTAAACGGCAAATGGGTAACAAATAAAACTTTTAGTCTACAAGACTTATTCACGTTCCAACTTTTTCTGTGTAACTGAGACTTGGTTGAGGGCTGGTGAGTCCATTGTCTTCACAGAGCTCTTATCAGAGGATTACTGGTTTTTTAAACTCCCAGCGAATGTCGGGTAGAGGAGGCGGATTAGCAGCTGTTTTTAAGAAAGAGTTATAAATGTGAACCACTGTCTTTATCAGCTTTTAGCAGCTTTGAACTGACTGTTTGAGCTGGGTCGCCCTCACACAGTGCTCTGTGCTGTGGTCTACAGGCCTCCCAGATACAATAAGGTCTTCCAGAGTGACTTTTGTGACCTGTTGCCTAAAATTATGTCAAAATATGATCATGTTCCTATTGTGGGAGATTTTAATATTCACGTGTGTTGTCCTGAAAAGCCGATGGCCCAGGACTTTTTAAATCTCACTGAGTTTTTAATCCAGTGCAGTCTGTGTGTGCACCCACTCAGAGATGTGGACACACACTGGTTAGTAGACGGTTTACCCGTTTTTAACTTAGAACTCTGTGATGTAGTTTGGACGGATCATAAGCCTGTTTTATTTGAGTTTTCGTTTCCCTGTATCCAGTGGCGCCTCCAGAAATGTTTCATAGGGGGGGCCAGATGGGGCCCCTCAAACTCTTGGGGTGGCACTGAAACTAAAGCCATATTTTATTCTACTGTTGTAGTAAAGCTGCCTGTAGAAACCTATCAGAAAGTCTTAAGTAAACGTCTACTAATATCTTTTAGTTTTTAATGTTTTTTGAGGGGGTTTGTAATGTTCCTAATGATTTAATGTGCATAGATCAATAACAGTACAGTAAACATTTTGAGTTGAATAACAATTCCTTTTTATTGTGTAGTTATATTTAGAATAAGGTGCACATTGTTTAACTTATTGGAGAACAAAACAGTTACTAGGGAAAAGTAGATACTGGCAGATACAAATAAAAGCGCGATAGAAGAGTGGTTGCCTACAATTTACACTGGCATGTGGGGTGGCCAGAACATGACATGAGGGGGCCATGGCCACCCCTGGCCACCCCCTGGTGGCGCCCCTGCCTGTATCAAACCTAATCCTCCTGCTGCTATCCGGTGATGTTGTGTCTTAACTCTTCCACTTCTGGTCAGTTTTCTCATGTTCTGAATCAGGACTGCAGCTCTCCTGAGTCCTCATATGGGAGCTGTGAAAAACTCAGCTTATGGTTTTCCTTAACCTATCGAACAGTTTTAGATTTTGTGGCCCCCTTTAAGATCAGAAAAGTAAATGGCAAATCTGAACCCTGGTTGAATGAAACAACCCGTGCTGTCAGAAGAGAGTGCAGGAGAGCTGAGTGTAATAATAATAATAATTGAACTTTATTGATCTCACAATGGAAAACTTCACTTTTGCATCTTAGCCCATCCCCTTGGGGAGCAGTGGGCTGCCTCTGTGCAGAGCAATCGGGGGTTAAGGGTCTTGCTCAGGGACCCAGAGTGCTGTGACTGGGGATTGAACCGGGTACTTGCATCCTTCTCTGAGTACAAGCACACTACTCTAACCACTAGGCCACGACCCCCCAAGTCGTAAGTGGAAGAGAGATAAACATCCGATCTCATATGAAATATTAAAATACAAGTGGAGTTCTTATCAAAAACCTGTTAGAGATGCAAGAAGAAAACATTTTTCTGCTATTATTCAGGAAAATTTTCACAAGACTCATGTTTTATTTAAAACTATTGAGTTGCTTATTCAGGCTCCACAGATTGTCTGTGTTGAGCCCTCTCAGGAAACTTGTGAAACACTTCTACATTTCTTTGAGGAAAAAGTCTCTGAAAGCTCAGATTCCCCTTTCTGTTTCTGATTCATCTGCCCCTGCCCTCTGCTATCTTCAACACGTTTGAGCCAGTTTCTCTACAGTCTTTACAGGAGATTGTTGCTCACCTGAAGTCCTCAGGTTCTCCATATGATGCTCTCCCCCTCAATTTCTAAAGAGGTTTCCCTCATGATTAAACAGTAGCCTGTCTTCTTTGTTGCTCCTTTCAATCTTAAATAATTCACCCTCTTCTTAAGAAACCTGGTCTTGATCCAGATACTGTGGAAAATTACAGGCATATATCCAAACTGCCTTTTATCTCGAAAATTCTTCAAAAGGTGGTTTACAAACAACAAATGGGATTTTTAGAGGAACATGGCATTTAAGAGGGTTTTCAATCTGGTTTTAAAGCTTTACACATCACTGCGACTGCCCTTTTTAAGAGGTTTTAACAATGTGCTTTTGGCAACTGACTGTGTTATTATTGTGCTTCTGGATTTAATTACTGCCTTTGACACAGTTGACTATAAAATTTAAATTCCTTGTCTGGAGCAGTGTGTGGGTGTCAGGGCTACTGCAATGCAGTGATTCAGGTCTTATTAGGCAGATCAAACTTGTTTTAGTCAAACTGGGTAAATTTATGTCCTTTATGTCCTCTAATGAGATTCTAATTAATCTCATTAGATTCATTGTCCAAATGTCTCAATGATATAAAGTCCTGGATGGCTTCAAACTTTTTACACTGGAATAACCAAAAAAACTGATGTGATGGTATTTTGCAGCACATCTGACATCTCTAACATTGATCTCGGTTCTCTGGCACAATAAGTTAGGCCAGTTATCACAAATCTGGTATTTAAAATAGATGCTGATCTTAAACTTGAAAGTCCGATTAGGGTAGTTATTAAATCAAGTTTTTTTTCATTTTAGGCAGCTAGCTAAAGTAAAGCCCTTTATATCAAGGCAGGTTTTTGAAACAGAGGTACATGTAACATCCAGGCTGGATTACTGTAACTCGTTATATTTTGGGATTAATGAGGCATCTGTCAGGCATCTGCAAGCTGTGCAAAATGCAGTAGCATGGCTTTTAAGTGGAACAAAAAGGTCTGAGCACGTTACCCCCCCATCTTAACTCCTGCCTACTTTCTGAGCTGGTGCACTCCCATACAACCAGCAGCTCCTTATTGTCCCTCAATCGAAACGTAAATTAACAGATCGTGCTCTTGCTGTAGTGGCTCGGCAGTTGTGGAAAAATCTGCCCTTGGGTGTCAGGCAGGCCTCCTCACTTTCAGAGCTTAAGACTCTTCTTAAAACACGTCTGTGTGCTGAAGCCTTTTCCACATCCTGAAAGGTTTTCTATTTTTTTAATAACTTTTTAATTATTTTTTAACAATTTTAACAGTTTTTAACTATGTTATTTTTCTATTTTAGCTTGTCTGTGTTTTACTTTTCTGTTTTAAGTGTACTGTTATTTTCAGTTGTATGTACAGCACTTTGACGACAATTGTTATTTTAAAGTGTTTTATTAATAAAGGGGGTATGGTCTAGTATTACTTTTTTTTTTTTTTTAGATGTACCTAACTAGGTTCGTTTAACCCCCTTATACTCTGAATAAACTGCCCTCAGAAATAACCTAATTAGATCTGAATGTTTGGGAATTTGGAAGTCCCTATCGCTCCACATATTCCGTCAGCGTTCCATTGCCTATTATCTCTGTGAGGAAAAGTCTTCATGCGGTCAGGAGTGATGTCTACTGGGTGTCTGATCCAGTAGTTCTTGTGGTACCAAAAAGCAGATTAGTAAATCTTAATTAAGGAGTGCTTAGGTGGGACAGATTTTTGAGGAGCTTGCTATGCTGTTTCAATGTGATCACGGTATCTTCTGTGAGAATAACTACACTAAAATACCACCCAGCTTTCCCACTTCCACTGAAAAATGGAATGTGTTCTGATAATATCTGCTAGATGCCTCACGGGACCCAGAAGCCTTTTTGCAGCACATGCTCCACAGTTATAGAAAAAACCTGCTATAAATACACCACGCAGTCAAATTGAAACATGTACATCAAACTGAAGAGAAGGTTTAGACTCAGACTCATGTAGCGAGTTCAAACAAGCTGGTAGTTCATCCTTCTGTCTGTCAGTCCATTCATTGGTATAATTCTATTGGTGAATTATAGAATTATGCTTCTCATGGTGGCTGCATGTTTTTTTCTTTCGGGAGGGGGGGGGGGCATTTGTTATGATGCAAAACCATAGCAACAAGTTGGTTTTGTACAGCTAGGAGCAGCTGATTACCATCTCAAAAGCTGAAATAATACCTGAACCCCCGATTCCCATAAGAGTTGAAAATGAGGTTCTGAGGATGCAGAACAGGAGCAAGAAGAAGGAAGAGAAGGAGGGAACTTTAGTCATCTCTTCTGCTGATTATTATGGCCAATGTAAGATCTTTGGGAAAAATTGGATGAACTCCAATACTGAACATCTACTCACTTCTATGGTTTTCAAATGATCTGGCACCGAGTCACTTGCAGAAATCCTGAATATAAAGGCAGCAGCACAGGAGTGAGGGATGAGGGTAATGAGCTGCCGCAGGCATAGCTGCTCATGTTAACAAGCTGAGCAGAGGGGGGTGACAACCGACTGGCCCAGGTGACAACAGAGTGATGACATAGTGACAACTAAAGCCAGCTTCACACTTACTATGCTCCTCCTCTGTCCGTTCACTGCAAAATGTGCCACATCAGAATCCAATCTGGATCTGTTCATTGATCCAAACAGATCCAGCCCCCCTCCCTCCTTTATTTTGAAATATTACCAGATCCGCTTTACACTTCCTGCGTCTGACTTCCTGTCTGACTCATCTGGTTTTCAGAAATTGACGTATTTCGCTCCATCATCCGTTATAAATAGACTCGATCCGTATTTGTAACGTGCTGGTGGGATTGCCCCATTAACTCCAATGTCTTTTATTTGTGACGTAACGGAGAACGTAATGATGAAGGAGTGTGTGTGAATGAGGGGTTAGGCTACGTTCACACTGCAGGTCTGTGCGGACTTTTATTTCATATTTTAGACATCTTATAGGCATTCTTTTATTCTTTTGACGGGTGCTTATGTTTAGTTATGTGTCACCAACACAGGCATGAATAGCACAGCGGTTTTGAATGCTTATAATGAAGTTGATCTATGATTAAAGTCTGATATGGAGGGAAACTGAACGTCTGAGAGGAATCCTCGTGCAGTTTGGCTGTGGAAAGTGGTGTACGCACATTTCAGACCCCATTTTGTGCGCAGCCAAACTTTGCATAGACTTCATACTAAAAGTGGTCAATGCAAAGCACCTCATGAAGTTAATGTATGTTAAAAATGGGTCAGATGATCATTTTTGTCACTATGGTGAAGTGGCAGTCATGGAAAAAGGCAAAGTAACTGTAAGAAAAAGTCAGAGAGAAGTTGATTAAAAGTGGAAATCAGAGGTAAAAGCAACTGTGATGCCCACACTAAAATAAGTTGAAATGCTCCTGTGGCTGTGTGTTCAGATCCACATTCAGAGGGGGAGGGAGAGCAGGGGGTGGTTTCCCCCACAGTTATTAGTGCCCCCAAGATAAAGGTCAAAAAGAAAAAACTACAAAAACATCTTAGGAAGCCGATGGGCGCTAAGCGCTGCCTGGGTGTGAGTGGTGAGCGCACCTCCTTTGCGCTCTGGTGGTTGGACAGCAGCCTTTCAGCTTCTGAGAGGGAGGTGTAGCCACTTTCACCTGGCTGTACTTCTTCCATCTGCACGGCCTTCCAGCAGTGCCAATGCATCCACTGAGCAGCAGTATGCACAAGTGTATTTGACCGTTTACAGCCATTAAAATGATCGCCTCACACCTTGTAACAATGATCTGTTAATCTGTGGAACACGTCACCCTGGTGATCATCAGGGAGAGGAATGTGATGGTAGAAAAGCCCAATAAAATGTTGTGCAGACTTTTGTTCAAGATTTAAGATGGCTTATGGGTGATTTTTTTTTAATTTATTTGAAATGTCCCATATGTATACTTAAATGTCAACAAGAACGAATAACAATAAGGTTTTGAATGCTTATGATCGAGATGATACATGATTAAAGTCTGATATGGAGTGAAATTGAACATCTGAGAGGAATCCTCACGCAGTTTGGCTGCAATTCACTTCAACATCTGTGTTGCCAATTTCCCCTGCCTCCAAAATGAGCGTACGCCTAGGTCAGAGATGCTGTGAGGACCACGCAATTTCCCGTCAAGTTTTTTTTTTTGCATGTAAAGTGTTGTACGCACATTTCAGGACCCATTTTGTGTGTACGCAAGCTTTATAAATGAGACCGCAGGAATCTTTTTTACACCAAAACAGAAGACCTGTTTGGTCTCTGCAGCCCTGCTAAATGAAGTGGGTAGAGAAGTTGTCTTGCAATCAGAAGGTTGTGATTCCAGCTACCCCCTGTCACATGTTGCAGACCGATCAGTGTATGGATGCGCATTAGTGAGTGCGATTGGGTGAATATGTCTATAGTGTAAAGCACTTTTCAGTGGTCAGTATTACTAGAAAGGCAAGACTTATTTTCCAATACGGTCAGTGATTGTCAGAATCTAAAAAAACAGTGGCCATAACACAAGGAGCTTGTGAATGTGACTAGTTAGATTCATAAATGAAATAGATATGAAAATGTCTCTCTCTCACAAGGAGTTTTATTTACTTGTACAATAGGCATCTTAAAAACATTGAGAACATTTTATTCACAAATCAAGTTATAAAAGGAAGATAAATCTTGCAAAGATTTATTTTTACAAAATAAATCACTTACAGCAGATTTATTTAATAAAAAACAATTTGGAGTTATTTCAGAATAACTTTGTTTTGATTACTGCTTTGGTCACTCTGGGCCTTCTCTTGATGAGCGTCATGAGGTCGGTCACCTGAAAGGGTTTCCAACTGTCTTAAAGCGGTTCCCAGAGGTAATAATAAAAATAAAGAAAACCATTGAATGAGAAGGTGAGGTTAAACTTTTGACTGGAAATGTACATTGAGTTGTTGAAATATTGACTTGGGGCTATTATAAACCCATAAGAAAGACAAGAATCAGGAAGATAATTTATTTGTGTTAACGGAAGGAGAAGGGGAATGGTTAAACATATTTTACTTCTTCATACTCCTGTTCAGACATAATCACTAAATATATACTTTTAATATGGTGTTTATATTATATTGAGGTAATTCTGTATGTTTTAAATTTCATTTTTTGATGAATTGTATGCAATAATTGATTCATTTATTTGATCATTCATAAGGTGAAAGAAGTTCTTTCATCCTAGGTCCTGTCACACAGATATAATATTGCTTAAGCTTTGATTATTTATATGTACTGTGTGTGAAAATAATTTCAAAGTTACAGTTGGAACTAAATGTAGATATATAGATATTCAGTGCTGCAATCAAAAAAAGAAAAGAAAAACAAGGTTACGGCTTTATTACCGTAATAAAGAGTTAAAGAATTATACAAATATTGTGTGTGTGTGTATATCATATTGGAGTTAAAGGAATAGTTCTTTGGCAGTTTTGTATCCATACCCTTTAAACGTATTCCTTTTTTGTAACTTTACAACTTTAACATCTGTGTGGCATACATCCTTTATCCTTTGTTGTACCAAGGTTGACTTACAGCTTTAACTTATTTGGTTTTTGTCTCTACAAGCTTTGCACAGTGAGAGACCAAAAGCTTTGCTCATTTAGCTTTTTAAAATGACTAAACCTCAGACAAACTGGGTGGAGAGCATTTGTGAATATTAATTCTCAAGTCTTGTGTATTGGATTTAGTTTTGGACTCAGACGGGGCCATTTAAACCCATCAGTAGACTGATCTAACTTATTGTAGCTCTGTCTGTATGTTTAAGGTTATAGCTCTGCTGGACTGGGAACCAAAGGTTTCAAGTCTTTTGCAGCCTCTGACAGGTTTGCTTCCTGGATTGCGGCATATTAAACTCCATCCATCTTGCCATCAACCCTGACCAGCTTATATGGGCCCCTTGGGCCCATATAAGCTGGTCAGGGGAATTGTTTGTTTAGGGTGATGTGCAGCGTTAAAGGGGACATATCATGCAAAATCCACTTTTGCAGCACTAAAATACATTTTGTTGTGCACTTGGAGTCTCTAGGAGTGCAGAGAATTTGAATGTAGTCTGTCCAGGAACTGCGTAGATATTTTTATATTCTCTTTCGGCCATGTTTTTCAAGCAACTCAGTTTTTGCTGTTTTCTAGTATTCAGAATTCAGAACAAAGCATTGGAGTTCTACTTTATATACACCACAACTAAAGATTTCAATGTGCGAAGAAAGAATTGTAAAAACATTACAAAAAAATTATGCATCATTTTCCTTTCACCGCTCATTTATATTCTACTTTGTGTTAACTTTCCAAAAATAATCCCAACAAAGACACATTAAACTTGTATGTATAATGTGTATAATGGATGCTTTTGCAAGGCACTGTAGCTTGCGTAACTTGAAAAAAAAGAAAAGCCGACTGCTCCAGAGTAAAACTTATTCTCAGCAAAATTCTGATCCCTTGAACACTTTCAACTTTTTAACCCATCTATTCCTTCCAAACCAGAAATTATTAATCAAAGCAGCACAAGCCTAGCAAGGCATTGAGCAAGAAACGGAATTCATTCGTTTGTTCTCATCAATGCGACAATTAGTTATAGAGTTGTCAAATGAATCTCATACCAGGCCAACTTAATTGAGAGGAACAGACTGTCAGAGGTGGAGGCTGAAGGGCTTTAGGGGTTAGACAGTTCATGCTGTCTGTGGAGTAGTTATTCATTTTTATAAACAGCTTTCACATCCACCCACTGTGTGTGTGGGAATGCTCCCACAGCCCAGTGTTGGCAGAGAGCCTCCATTTGCTATTATGCTGCTTCCTGGTGTTTTCTATCATATGAGTACATGGAAATTGGGAGATGCACAGTCTGCTCATTGTGGTAGTTTTTAATTGATTTCACTGCGAGCGCCCCTATATAGCCGCACAAACAAACGTGGTTTATTCAGTGAAAGGCAAGTCTGTGTGGATCAAACTGGCTGAATGGGAAGCATCTGATGGGAAACAGGTTGCAATTGGGGGCTAAATTGTTGTTAACCTTTGTAACCTGTAAGCTGTTTATTTTTTTAAATTGCATTATATAGGGGTTGACTGAGGCCCGATTGGAATACTAGTCTTGCCTTTCAAAAGTTGTAGGTCTGATTTCCAGCTTCCTCCTACCATATTTTCTTGGGTCACTGGGCAAGGCAGATGTGCATTAGTAGATGGATGTGTGTGTCGCTGACTGTGACTGGGTGAATGTGGCTGTAGTGTAAAGAGCTTAAAGTGGGCAGTACATAAAACAGTCCATTTGCCATTATTTGCACAATAAATAAAATCTGCAGCACAATGTATGGCATACAGTGCTGTGAAAAGTATTTATCCCATAACGGATTGGTTGTGGGTGTTTTGTCACCCTTAAATATTTTCAACCAGCAAACAACTGTTAATATTAAGAATAATAATAAGATAATTTTTTTATTGTCCCACAATGGGTAAGTTTGGGTGTGACAATGGCAAACACACGGACAATTACACAACAATTATAGCAATGAGCAAAAAAAGAGAAGAAGAAAAAAGAGCAAACAGGTCTAATCTAAAGTTAGCTCTATAAAAAAACACCAATAGTAGAAGATAAGGGTAAATATCAGAGTAAATATTGAACAAAGGAAAAGAAACAAAAACCTGTTTGAAAATGGAAACAATCCTCCAGCCTATTTACATAACACACCATGATAGAATATGCCATATTTACATGACATATGATAATACAATATGCAATATTCATGGTAGTGCAGCAACATCCCAGCAAAGGCATGTGCAAGTTTCCTTAGTATTTGGGAACAATGTAAACAATTAATGGTTGGATCAGAACCTGTGCAACGATTAGTATGATGTAAACAGTTATTATGTCTCTTAGAAGCAGCCGAGATTATAAAGTCTCATGCAGCTGGGAGGAATGATCTGCAGAAGCGCTCCTTAGAGCATCTGGGATACAGCAGTCTGTCACTAAGAGCGCTCTCCAGCTCTGCTACAGCTCCATGCATGGGTTGGGAGACATTGTGTTTCTGTGATGTGATTTTCCTTACAGTCCTTTTGTCTCCCACCACCTGCACTGGGTCCAAAGGGCAACCCAGGACAGAACTGACCCTCCTGATGAGCTTATCCAGCCGCTTCCTCTCAGCTACAGTTCAGCTGCTGCTTCAACACATCACACCATAGAAGATGGCTGATGCCACCACAGAATTAAAGAAGGTCTTTAGGAGCAGCCCCTGCACTCCAAAATACCTCTGCCTCCTCAGGAGGTAGAGTCTGCTCTGAGTCTTCCAGTATTATGAGTCCAGTCCAGTTTATGGTTCAGGTGAACACCCAGGTACTTCTAAGAATTCACTATCTCATCATCAGTTCCCTGGATGTTCACCTGTGTCAGTGAGGTGGGTCTGCACCTCCGAAAGTCCACCACCAGCTCTTCAGTGCATTTTACATAAGGTGGTTCTGCTGGCACCAGTCTAGAAAGCTCTGGATCCACTGTCTGTACTGTGGCTGATCTTCATCTGTGATGACACCGGCTATTGCAGAGTCATCTGAGAACTTCTGTAGGTGGCAGCCTGGTAAGTTGATGGAGAAGTATGTGTCATGGTTTGCTGGCAATGACCAAGGCGGCAACGAGGCAGAGGGAGAGAGTTATTGATCCACTCCTGATCGCTCCAGCTTGTCCTCCAGGAGTACTGGTTGGATGGTGTTGAACACAATGGAGAAATCAAAGAACATGATCCTCACTGTGCATCCAGGATTCTCCAGATGGGCCAGAACTCAGTGCAGCAGGTAGATGATGGCAACATCCACCCTGATGCCAGGCTGGTATGCAAACTGCAGGGGATCGAACGAAGACCTCACCAGGGGGCGTAGATGATTTAGGATTAACCTCTCGAGGTTGATCGAGAGGCCTGTAGCTGTTGAGGTCTTTGGGGTGTGCAGCCTTGGGCACTGGCACTACAAAGGAGGTATTTCACAGCTGTGGTACGTTCCTCGTACTTCAGGCCAATGTTAAAGATGAGCCCCATGATACCACCCAGCTCATCTGTGCAGCACCTCAGAAACCCAGAGCAGATGCCTACTGGACCTGCAGCTTTCCTCGATTGTGTCTTCCACAGAATGTTCCTCACCTGGAGCGTTGAGAAGGACAGGTTGGTGGAGGGGGTCTCATTAGTGGAGTCATCAGAAGTGGTGGGGATGAATGACAGCAGAGACCTGGAAAATGTGCAGTTCTGGGGGGAAGAAGAGGCAGACGTGCAGGATGAGGGTGCCTGGGTTGGGTGGGGGGGGGGGGGGGGGGGGGACAGGCTGGTCAAACCTCAGGAAGTGCTGGTTCAGCTCCTTCACCCATGTCAAGTCACCTACTGCCTGGACGTTCTGTTTGTGACCTGAGATGGTTCTTAGTCTTTTCCAGACATCACTTCTAATGTTGTTTTGCAGCTTCAACTCCATTTACTTCCTGTATCTGTTCATTCCTTCTCTGACTCTCCTCCTCAGTCTTTTCTGTACATCTGTCAGCTCTTCTTTATTTCCTGAGCTGAAAGCCCATTTCTTCTCCCTCAGCAAAGAGTTTATCTCTGGGTTTATCCAGGGCTTGTGGTTGGAGAAGCACCTCACTTTCATAAGAGGAACAGTGTAGTCCACACAGAAGTTGATATAATCTGTGATGCATTCTGTTATTTGATCAATGTCTTCCCCATGAGGATCACATAGCTCATCCCACATAGTGGAGCTGAAGCATTCTCTCAGGGCTTCTTCTGCCTCCTCTGACCATCTCCTCACTGTACGCTAGAGGCTGACATTTTTTGGGAATCCCGCAGGTCACGGGATTCCCGTGGAAATCCCGCAGGATGGGAGTCAACGTTAGTAAATATCACGTGATTGGGACGGTACAGGATTAAATATCAACGGGAGCAGACGGTAGCGGGAGTAAACCAATAGCAGGTACAATTAACTAGGATCGATGCCAAAAAATTAAATAAAATAGAAAATAAAACATGTAGGATCGTCGCCGCCATTTTTTCCCCAAGAAACCTAAACTATAATGCAAGTCAAAAGAACTACATGACCCAAAAGCCAACATTGCATCCAGTCTATGTTTTCCGCCAGTGCTCAAAAACCAGCAATGGGAGGAGAAACCATTAGTGGTGAACTCGACCTGGAAAAGTTGGATTTGCAACGCAAAGTCAGAAGTAAGGACTTATCTATTAAACTCACAGAGCAACTGGAAAGTTGCAAATATTAACAAACTTGACGAGAGTTGAATGTCACAGTGTTAACACTCAGTATCCTGCTTGTAAAACGTCTTTCCTGGACTCAACAGTGTAATAATATGGCCAATAACTTAAAACTACTTTATTATTTTATTTAGTATTATTTGCACAGTTGTGTTTTTTTCTATTTTAACCCACTAACTGAACAACGTGTTAACACTTCTCTTTCACTTTTAACAAAAGTAACACGTCTACTTCCATGTCTGATCGGATAAAAGTAAGGCGGAGCTAACTGGACCGGCTTTTCCTGGGTCCAGTAAGCTCCGCCTCCAGCTCTGCACCACCCCCGAAAATGAACATAACCTCACACATAATTTTTGATAAAAGTTGAGAGGTCTGTCTAAGAATGTGTTTAAGTTTTGATGACACTATAGGTTCTGATAGTAAACCCTAATTAGTTTGTGGATATTTTCTTGAAAATGGACACACACTAATATGCTTGCATCATGTTCAACTTTTTCTTTTACAAGTTTTAAAAGAAAAAAGTTTTAAACCATTGAGGTACATTATCTAAATGGTGAAAGTAATGCCTTTATTCACTTTTTTGTTAATTGGGTATAGAGCTTTTGCTAGGTGCATTTTTCTTTAATATCAGCGATTTGAAAAATAAAATTCAGTTAGTCCCACAGATTTACAGTAACAACATATTGAATAAGAATAAAATGCAACACAGGCCGTGCTACATCAATCCTTACACTGTACTGTGTTGTGGAATTCCCACTATTCAACCCAATACACTCACAGTAAGCTATCATAGATATTAAACGTACTACTGTCCATCGCAGTGACATTTTACAAAATACATTTCATTTGATCGGCTTTAAGCCAATGCAACAAATTTTGAGATACTGACGTTTTTGTAAATGTCAACTGACGTTTTTGTAAGAAAAATGTGAATGGAAAAAGTAGCAGTATACCATTGCTCTTTTTGATCCAGAATAAGGTATATCATTATAATAAAAAGCATTGCTGTGTTTATATATTCTAACAAAGGTTAAACCTTGTAATGCTTTAGATTTTTTTTTTTTTTTTTGCTTTACACTTCAGTAACCCTGTCTATTGAAGTGCAATACATCGTAAGAGCAAATTGACAGCATTAGTTCTAAAATTATCGGACATGTTTGTCGATGAACACTGCAAAGCTTTAACATCCACTTACTAAGTGTCAGGCCTTAGATGTATGCATTAGTGACAATTACAAGTTCTATAAATGCTGCTGCTATTAGGTCGTAATTCCCTGAGGCTTTTACTTTCTCCACTACAACAACAGCAGGTCTACAGAAAATACTAGGACGGGTGTGCCACATAGTTTCATTAATTTAATATGGAATTCATCTAGAGAAACTCATTTTTGTTATATAATTAAACTCCATGGTTGCTATACCACTGGGCACATAAAATAGCAAAAATATAAATATATTTTTTACAAACTTAACCAGTCAAACAAAGGTCACCCCAGTGTATGTCTACCTTTTGTTACGGTGGCTAAGGAAGACACACTGCTAATCACTAGTTAAACCAGGCTACCACAGATCTTACTATAATTTCTATACCCTGGGTGCGATTTGCTGGGGGGGATGGGGGGGATTTACCCCCCCCCTCTGTTTGTGACGTCCCCCCCTCTGGTCATTCATGTTTTATCCCTGGGGGGGATACATTCCTCCCCCCCTCTGGTCTGAATAGGTAATATTATGGATTTTTAAAAATGTATATAAATTAGGGCTGTCAGTTTTAACGCGTTATTAACGCTTTAACTCTGTTAGACCACAATGCGGACATTTTTTTTTTAACTGCTGAAAGTAAATTACCTGGTGCAGATCACCATTTTGAGCAGAAGATACGTTTTTAATATGCTGATAAAATTGCAGAAACCCAATCCATAAACCGTACTTTAATGCTTATTGATTTGTTTTCTCTGTATTTGACAAACTAAGGCTGAATCACGTTGCCAAACGAAGGACCTGGAGTTACTAATCAGTTCCTAAACAGTCTCTTTCTGGGTATTAAGCTCCTGCCCAGTTGCAAGCAAAGTGTAAGACTGGAATGACCTGGAGATTTAAAACCTTTTTCCAGGCTTAAACTGAATGAATATGGATATAAACAGCAAGCAAAAATATTGTTGTTGGTGTGAAAGCTCAGAATTAGATGCGTGTGTGAGAGAGTGAAAAAACAAACAATAAAACTTGTGACTTTATTGAAATTTTAAATTTTTATTAATTTATATGTATATGCCTATTACCATGTCTATCTTTGTTTAAGAGCCAAAAAAAATATATCGGCATTAAAATAGGTAAGCGATTTAAGTAAACTAATCCCCACTCCCAAAGTATTTTGAAATATTTCCGCCCGAAAAATCAATAGAAAAGGTCAAGAGTAGATGACGGGACAAACAGCCATGGTAATGTTACAGGACAAACTTTTTGTGGATGATGAAGATTTGCAGGCAGCGTCACAAGACAAGAAGCAGCAGCAGCCGATTTCTCCACCTTCCCGCCCAGGACAGGTTACATGCTGTCTCGAGCTTTTTGAATGGCAGTTTATGGCACTGAGTTTCTCTATTTAGTAAAAAAAAAACACATATTGAAGACTTAAGGAACACAAAATTATCACATCAAAAGTTCCCCAAAGTAAATATCCTGTTCAGATTTGTTGCAAATTGCATAAATACAGTAAGTTATGCAACAATAAAAAAATGTTTTACTTATTTTATCAGATACCAAAGCTGTAAAACCAACAATAAAAACCTTATAAAAAGCCTGATAATACTTTTAAAATTCAGTTGGTGTTTGATTCTGTTTTATAATAAACTCTTTACACGTAATATAAAATGTCCAGACTGAAGCCGTTTATCCCCCAGACATCAGCTCAGTGCAGCTTTGCAGCTCCTTCGTTTGGTTTTATGGCTCTCTGAAGTCTCACTGGGCTCATTAAATCCCTGGTATTTTCAGGCAACAGCAGCTAGTAGAACGAATTTGATAACACTTTGTTCATCATCTGCCCACCACCGAAGCACAAATAGACTGAACAACCAATTAGCATTAGGCTAATTAATCTCAGTGTGTCAGCAAGATACATACAGAAGTAGAAAATATTGGAAGCTATAAATAAGGTAATTTAACTAATTATACCTTGGTATATGCTAGGTTATAGCTTGGTCATTTTAACTAATCACTGTTTGGATATAAATAAATACAATGTTTTGCAGGTCTGTTTAAAAAAAAAGAAAATAGATTTAGCAAAAAAAAAAAGAGAAACTTTCAGTGTTGAGGCTACATGTAAACCTTTTGAAATAGCTACACCAAAAAGTTTTGGTTAGTTGAAGCAACCCTGCTTGGTCCAAATGGAATCAAATCTTAGATGGTTGGCTTTAATAATAATAATAATAATAATAATAATAATAATAATAATAATAATAATAATAATAAAGAGCTGCTTGAATGAGATAAACCAGTTAGGTTAGTTTGGATTTACTGAACTCAGTTTCTGTAAAGTTAGTATATTAGTTATTATAGTTCCCTTACCTGGTAGAAGGATGCAATATCACCTGGATGTCATGACCAATAAATGTTTTGTTTGCCACTTTTTTTCATTTTTTCCCCCCACCATTTTAGGTTGTTACTATTCTCTTCACCTACAGTGGTGTGAAAAAGTGTTTGCCCCCTTCCTCATTTCCTGTTCCTTTGCATGTTTGTCACACTTAAGTGTTTCGAAACATCAAACCAATTTAAACAATAGTCAAGGACAACACAAGTAAACACAAAATGCAGTTTGTAAATGAAGGTGTTTAAATATTAAAGGTTTAAAAAACATCCAAACCATCATGGCCCTGTGTGAAAAAGTGATTGCCCCCCTTGTTAAAACATACTATAACTGTGGTTGTCCACACCTGAGTTCAATTTCTCTAGCCACACCTGATTATTGCCACACCTGTTCACAATCAAGGCACTACTTAAATAACCTGACAACAGCCAGCTGTATGTATCGCTCCGCCTAGCTCCACTCACATACATCTGGGACCTCTCCATAGGCATCGCCTTTACTGAAGGCTGGGCCTTATCAAAACTCCTTGCATATGATTGGATAAGCCACTTGTCTGTCATCTTTATCGACGTGCTATTTCAACCACTCACACCGAAGCTAACCCGTGACGCTGATGAGACCGACGCCGGAAAAAAAAAGCTTTTTTTTTTTTTTTTTATGTGTTTGCGGCTCTAGTGCAGGGTTTCCCGCAGCGCTATCTTGGCGAGGCGGCCGCGGAAAACGTGTCGTCCACCCCCCCCCCCTCCGCTCCGCGAGCCGGTCCGCGGAAAACGTGTCGTCCACCCCCCCCCCCCCCCCCCCCCGCTCCGCGAGCAGGTCCGCCTCGCATAAGCAACTTCCTGCGGGAAACACTGTAGTGGCAAGCGTTTTATTGACAGTGAGCTGACAGGAAGAGGGGGGAAGACAGGCGGCAAAGCGCCGCGGGTCGGAGTCGATCCCGGGCTGACCGCGTTGAGGACTAAAGGCCTCCCAATATGGTTTGCGCTAACCGCTAACCGCTCCGGGGCGCGTCCGCGTTGCGCGTCCGCGGACGCGCCCCGGAAAACAAAACTTGCCAAATCCGGTCAGGAGAAGGGCGAAAACATGGTTTCCACCAACAAAAGCCTTCAGAGCCGTTCTCTGATGTTCTTTTAATGAAACAATATCAGATAGATTGGACAACACGGAAGAAATAGCAGCATCAATGCTAACGCTTGCTTCCTCGATGCGAGCCGCCATTGTTGTTGGAATCTCACGGTGGCTTCTCCACTACGTCACATCCATGAAACACCCGCCCTGCGTCCTGATTGGCCAGACCAAAAATTTGGTTGGGGAAATCACTTTCAATCAGCCGTGTCCCAGATGTATGTGAGTGGAGCTAGGCGGAGCGATACATGCAGCTGGCTGTTGTCAGGTTACTACTTAAATAGCTTGACACAGTAAGGTCCACCAGAAGATCCTCAAAAGCTACACATCATGCCGAGACCCAAAGGAATTCAGAAAAAATTGAGAAAGAAAGTAATTGAGATCTATCAGTCTGGAAAGGGTTATAAAGCCATTTCCAAAGCTTTGGGAATCCAGCGAACCACAGTGAGAGCCATTATCCACAAATGGCGAAGACATGGAACAGTGGTGAACCTTCCCAGGAGTGGCCGGCCGCCCAAAATTACCCCAAAAGCGCAGCGACGACTCATCCAAGAGGTCACAAAAGACCCCACAACAACGTCCAAAGAACTGCAGGCCTCACTTGCCTCAGTTAAGGTCAGCATTCATGCCTCCACCATCAGGAAAAGACTGGGCAAAAATGGCCCGCATGGCAGAGTTCCAAGGAGAAAACCACTGCTGAGCAAAAAGAACATCAAAGCTCGTCTCAATTTCTCCAAAACACATCTTGATGATCCCCAAGACTTTTGGGACAACATTCTGTGGACCGATGAGACAAAAGTGGAACTCTTTGGAAGGTGTGTGTCCAAGTATATCTGGCGTAGAAGGAACACTGCATTTGAGAAAAAGAACATTATAGCAACAGTAAAATATGGTGGTGGTAGTGTGATGGTCTGGGGCTGTTTTGCTGCTTCAGGACCTGGAAGACTTGCCGTGATAAAAGGAACTATGAATTCTGCTGTCTACCAAGAGATCCTGAAGGAGAATGTCCGACCATCTGTTCGTGTACTCAAGCTGAAACGAACTTGGGTTCTGCAGCTGGACAATGATCACCAATGATCACACCAGCAAGTCAACCACTGAATGGCTGAAGAAAAACAAAATGAAGACTTTGGAGTGGCCTAGCCAAAGTCCTGACCTGAATCCTATTGAGATGTTGTGGTATGACCTTAAAAAGGCCGTTCATGCTCGAAAACCCTCTAATGTAACTGAATTTGGACAATTCTGCAAAGATGAGAGGGCCAAAATTCCTCCAGGGTGCTGTAAAAGCCTCATTGCACATTATCGCAAATGCTTGGTTACAGTTGTTGCTGCTAAGGGTGGCCCAACCAGTTATTAGGTTTAGGGGGCAATCACTTTTTCACACAGGGCCATGATGTTTTTTTTTCACCTTTAATAATAAACACCTTCATTTACAAATTGCATTTTGTGTTTACTTGTGTTCTCCTTGACTATTGTTTAAATTGGTTTGATGTTCCGAAACACTTAAGTGTGACAAACATGCAAAGGGACAGGAAATGAGGAAGGGGGCAAACACTTTTTCACACCACTGTATGTCTGTCTGGTTCTGCCTTTCTTTTGTTCTTAGTTTTTTCATGTGTTCTTCTGTTCGTTATGCAGATCTTTACTTTAGTGTTAGCCTTTAGCTTTTTGTTTAGTAGGACCTGTTTGTGTAATTTTGTGTGCCGTTTGTTCACTTCTGTATTAATTAGTTCATGTAGGTCCCCACTCAACTCTCAAGCCATTAACCACCTACCCAGCATTTATCAGCCAATCAGATTCATTCCTTTCACGTCACTTCCTTCTGTTCCATGTCAGTTGGTGTGTTTTCCTGTTCCCTCGCCTGTTTGCTGGTGTCCTTCAGTTCCCCTCCTGTTTCTTCCATTGTTATCTTTCTTTAAAAAAGTTTTAGGCTTCCTGATGGAACTCCAGTTTTACTGTTTGTGCTTCTATCCAAGAGGGATTTATGTGCTACACAACATGGTACATAAGTTTGTTGAAAAGTAAATCCATCCATAGGTTTGGTGGCAAGCTAACACCAAGACAGACATATGCTAAATTTATTAACTGATTTAGGAATAGTAATGGTTTCTAAGAATTTGGATATTTCTGTAAAATGTTTAAGAAATGTAAAACACTGTTTTAACTTGATCTAAACTTGAGTTGTAAGATACATTTTCTGAGAACCCTAAATGTCTTTTATTAGCTATTTATAAATAAAATCTTCTATCTTAGAAATGTGTTCCTATAAGGTTTTGTCAGGTATAAATGCTTAGTCCAATTAGGGCATTTTCATATAAAACAATCTCACCCAGTGGTTGTTTACTGATGAATGTAATACCTGTTTGAGGTATTGGTTTGTAAGTTGGCTGTATAGTCAGGCTCATGTCAAGTTTATACTTTCCTTTGACAAATAATTAGACTGAACTGATGCACAACAGTTGCTGCACCTGTCCCTGCAAACTAAAGTAATGTGGTGCAAGCTGTTTCTAATTCAGATCTACATGAATTTCTAATCTATGGCAACCTGCTGGAGAATTGATCTTCTCCTCTAAGGAGTTTTGATCCAACACAATCAAACAATTGTACATTAAAATACTAAATAAATGTTTACCTCATCCAAATGATAAACAGCATATGTAGAATAAATTCTTATTTCCTTAAATTTAATTAAAACTGAGGTATGTTTACACGATGCAAGATGAATACATACAGTAATTGTTATCATTCTAGACAAGACATCAGCTCTGCTGAACACATTTTATTTTTTCATGCAGCATTTGATGTGTGCTCTGTTTGCAAAACACTTACAGTATTGTACTTGAAGCCTCAGTAAGTGTAAAACCCTCCTGCAAGGTGACGCGTGTATTGTAAGTGGCTTTGGTTCATTGCCTTCCACTACTCCACCATCCTTCTAAATTAGTGCAATCTACCTTTTGTTGATGGAATCTGGAATGAAAAACTCAGAGGGTTGATTTCCTGTCTATAAGTAACAGCTGTTCAGGTTTTAGAATGATCATACAGCCCGTGATGTTGGGTGGCTTATTTGGTGGCAAAGAAAACCATTCAGTTTTATATTTTTTTGCAATAAAATTTCTGGTCATGCTAGTGGTAATTGGGACTACTCTGGTCCTCAATCCTTTTCAAACATTTCATTCTCTAGCGCCATCTTTGCTATCATCAAACGTTTTACTTCTTACCAAATCAGTTTCCAGACTGTCTTAGCAGAGAATCAATTGGCCATCTTGAAAATGTATATATTGTGTTTTTTTCTAGAGGAAATGAGCCAAGGTCAGTCTCAGTATGTATCATTGTCTAATAAAAAAAAAAAATGGGTCAGAAGAGTCCAAACATCATACAAGGGTTAAACATGAGGGGAAAAAAATTATTGTTTTATAGTGAAGCTTTTCCTTTCTCTTTACAGGAATTCTGTCTGCAACGGGAAATGGCTACGTCATTTATATGACCATCAAACGCAAGACAAAGCTGAAGCCTCCTGAGCTCATGACTGTCAACCTGGCGATTTTTGATTTTGGCATATCAGGTGAGAAACTTTGGTCATAAGAGTGACCCATGCCACTAGTTATGTATGGGCTGATACATGGATGATTTTCAAAGATTATGTTATAGTAAAAGGATATTGTATTTCACAGAAATATAGTAAAGCTCATAAAGATGGCATAAAACTACTCTACGGCTATGTTAAAATGTTTATATATATATATATATATATATATATATATATATATATATATATATATATATATATATATATATATATATATATATATATATATATATATATATATATATACACCTGATTTCATGCCTGTACAACTTGATTCTAAAGCAAATAGAGAACGTTTAAGGCAGACGTGTCTGGTCCTCAGTGGCCAGTGTCCTGCAACTTCCAGATGTGTCCCTGGTCCAACACACCTGAATCAAATGGCTGAATTAGTTCCTCAGTGTGTAGTCAAGGGCTCCATCTGAATACCTTTATTAAGTAAGGACTCTTTAGCCAGACTGGAAGTGCATAAGCGGTCGCCATGATAAGTCCTGTCCGTATAGTGCAGTCAGTAATGAAGGAGGTAGGAAAAGTAGCTAGTATACTCCCTCCCACAGCTAGTTTTGCCTAGGGACCCCAAACGTCCCTTACTGACGCTAAGGAGCCTTAAAGTATCCCACAATCTTTTGCGCGACATGACGTATCAGCACAGCCCGCCTCACAGAAATAAATGAAAATGTCCAGAGAGAAGAGAGTGTGCACTTTGTAGTTCATTTTCGGAAGGCTGTAGGCCCAGATTTGACTCTTATCATCCATGTGCGTTTCCGTCACATAATGACGTCGGAGGTAAAGGCTGTTCGCTATCGGCACAGCAGGCCGAGGCTCCTTTCCTAACCATCATAGTGTTCTTACTGTTGACCCCGTGTAAGGTTGTAGAACAGGAGCTACTATTAGGGGTATTCGGATGGATCCAAGTTCTTCAGATTCCTGCTAATGACCTGATTATTTGACTCAGGTGAGTTGAAGCAGGACACATGTTAAGTTGAAGACCTCTGGTTTAAAGGAAATATATAAACTGAATATCTATCTATCTATCTATCTATCTATCTATCTATCTATCTATCTATCTATCTATCTATCTATCTATCTATCTATCTATCTATCTATCTATGTGGAGCATGGCGAAGAAAGTCCCATAAGAGAAAACATCACTGCCAAACTCCTGCAATTATGTTCTTAGGTCAAATTAGTCTGAAATTTGATTATCTGGACCAAGGTTATTATCGTTAACTAAAACTAACAAATTTATGAAAACCAGAAGTAAAAATCATTTTAGTTAGCTAAAATAAAAATAAAATTTTGCAAAAAAAGAAAACTGAAACTTTAACAAAGCTGATTAAAACTAGCTGAATATTAAGAGAAAATGTTCTTAGTTTTTGTTTGTGTGTCTTCGTCATAATGCATTAACATGATGTCTAATTTCAAGTTGCTGTTTTTGCTTTTTTTTACATTACACAAAATCTATGATTATTTTCTGAGATTTTGTTACACACAAATGCATCTGTTTTTTTTTTCAGTCTTTCCCTTGGTATGTAAGTCGTATAAAAGACTAAAACCAAAACTAATAAAAACTAAACTGAAACTAAGCATTTTCAAAAAAATAAAAACTAAACTAGCAAACAATTACTAAAACATAATTCAAACTAAAATAGAATTGAAAATCAGAAGTAAAAAGTAAATAAAAATAAAAACTAATGAAAATTTAAAAACTATTTGAACCATGATCTGGACAGCAAAACAGAGAACATATACACAATGCTTTAAGCGGGGGAAAAACCTGTGCTGGAGCTCCCTTTAATGTCATACAAAGATGCAACAGAAATAAAGATGCAACACGGAATATTTTTATGTAAATCTATTGATCTATAGAGCAATAGTTTTATGGTACATAAATTACAAAGGACAAAGCCAGTTCTAAATCAAATCGATAAAAGTGTCATGAAGCCACTTTTATTAACTTCAAGCCTCATGGTGAAAATAAAAATTAATATTTAAAAAATAAATATACAAAATAAAAGATCTATAAAAGCAAGAAGTATTAAGATTTTATTAAAATCATTACTTTTATAGTTTCCTCCTGAAAAAAATATTTATTTGCAGTGTAGGGCCTCAACAAATCCATGCCACTGTAGCAATATTATCTTATCCAGGAGATACTCATTAGTTGTTGAATAGAAAAAAAAGGTTGGCAATGGGAATGTTGAAAAAGCATTGCAAAAAAATGTTTTGTACTGTTGTAGACAAGATATGTAACAAATAATCATTTAACATGCTGTTACTCACTACAAAAGTAACACTAAACTTCTCTGAACAAATGAAACATGAAAAATTATAAATGCAAAAGTGACAAAGACATTACAATTGATCCCCTGTCCAGCATGTTACATCTGTCCTAATTCTGATCAATAGTGGTCAATCTAAAATAATATTCAAAGGTTCTGTAGACTTTGAAGATTTTTAGTTTTAATGTGCTCCTCCAAATCAATCTTCCTCAGGAAAACAAAAGTTGTCCACATCACATTGGTCAGTTTCCTCTGTAAAGTCAGACATTTATGATGTTTTTAAGGGTTTGCCTCAAACAAATACATGTGAAAACAGCACAAAAAATAAGTCTTAATGAGAGCACTTTATAGGATAAATCCTAGTTCTGTATTATGCTCCCCATTGTTTATTCATTGTACTTATTTTGTTTTCTCATTTAATCCCACTTAAAATATGTGTCTTTGATAATTTTCTTCCTTGATAGGTAAAACAGATTATTTTCAGTATACTGAATCACTAGAATCAGTACATTAAAATGATTTGTTCAAATGTTTCATTCACCGAATCATTAAGCTCATGCAACTATATTTCCATTTCATTACAATTATATTAGGCAATTACCATAGTCAAGTGAGAATGCTATACAGCATTCTCACTTATTAAGTTCCTTCAGGTCTTGATTGTTATTCCGTACGTTTTTCGGCATCTAACTACTCCTGCATACTTCAACCGATTTAAACAATTTTTGTGTCAAAAAGTTCAGCTCGTTCACAACATTACTGCTATGTCTTTTGGTAATTATAACTTTTATAATATTTAAAATATTTAACTTTTTGTGAGTTTTTTGCTCTCATTGAAATTGAATGGAGAATCCTTCAAATTTTTCAGCTTTTTGACAGCTTACTGCTTTAGCCTACTTTCAGCTAGAAACACCATTCAACTTTTAAAATGTTCAAATAACCTTCAGCTATCTTCAGCTACTTCAGCTGTTTCATATCTTTCACCATTTTCATATAGTACCTCCTTAAATTTTTTTTGCATTTTCATAAAATTCAGAAAAATGAATGCGTTGCTATGGTTGCTAGGGAGTTGACTTAGAGTGGCCACTGTAGATTTTCCAATAAATTTTTCTTCTTCCAACAACTTCTTCTCACTCACTCAATTTTCACTCTATGCACATAAATCATACATCAAAACGTAGGAGTTTTTGTCCGGATTCAGAAAATGTAACCATCAGTGGTGTGGGATTTATAGATTTTTCGCAAATCACCCAAGAGCATCAAAAACCCCAAACACTCTCCATTGATTTTCTATGGAGGTGCGGTGAAAAATCACACCTGACATTCCCAAGCAACACATGTTTTCGCATCGTCGCTACTCCTAAACCGTTTGATGTACAGGCATGAGACTTTTACATATTCATGTTCAGACCCTTCTGGCACTAACAAAAAAGGAATTTTGTCGATAACTGTTACGGTTTTGCCGCAGTAACAATTTGTTCATGAGTAGCGAATGTGCAAAATCCTAAAAAACGCTTTGGACCTGTATCCTTCTAAATTATGCACTTTTTTTACATTGTCGCCAATGCCTACATCGATTTTTGTACAAACATAAAAATGGGCACCACAGTCCTCAAAAGCCTGCTGATACTTACGCTGAAAGAATTATTTTGATATCTCTTATACTTTTTCAGCTAGAGCAATTTGTTCGGGACCGTTTTCGTCAATATTTCCCTTTAATTCATGATTTTTTGCGCCTACATTAAAATATTTCAAGAAAAAAACAATAGTTTGTCTTGTACCCCTATCCGTTCTGAAATAAACGCAGAAAAAAATTACGTCTCTAGCCCTAACGGTTGACGAAAAATCCAGAGTTGTTCGAGGCAAAGTGATGCCATTTTATTCCAATTAGAGTTCGTCTGACCATAAGTCTGTGCCTGCAGTAGAGGGACACCAGCAGCTGTGAGTGAGTTTCCATGACAACAGAACTCTGCTGGGCAGAGGTTACTACAGGTCAGGGACAGGCTCTCTTTGCTTAAAATGGCACCTTATGACGCCCAATGCAGGGGCTGTGATGAAGGTAGGAAGCTGAGATTCGCAGAGTCACTTCCTCTAAATATTTTTAAATTTTCCAGTGTTTATCAGGCATGTGTCAATTTTCTGTCACTTTTTGGATTTCACATAGTTACCACTACTACTACTGATACAACTACTGATACTACTGATACTGCTACTACTGCTGCTGCTGCTACTACTACTACTACTACCACTACTATTACTCATACTACTACTACTACTACTACTACTACTACTACTACTACTACTACTACTACTACTACTACTATTACTACTGATACCACTACTACTACTACTCAGGGTTTCCCGCAGTGCTATCTTGGCGAGGCGGCCGCCTCGCCAAAGTCACACTACCGCCTCGCCAACATTCCCAAAAAAAAAAAAAACTTACTCATGCTTGCATGTTTATGTGACGTTAACACGCGGATTTTTGTTGTCATTCACGCGCGTGCGTGAATGGCAGGGAAAAAAACACATTGATCCCCCCTCCCCCCCCGCTCCGCGAGTCGGTCCGCGCAAAACTTGTCGTCTACTCCCCCCCCCCCCGTCGGTCCTCCCGACGGGGGGGGGAGGGGGGAGTAGACGACTCCCTGCTGCTACTACTACTAATATACTACTACTACTACTACTACTACTACTACTACTACTACTACTACTGATACAACTACTACTACTTTTTCATTACATTCTTCTAATCCTTCAGCTGTTTTTCATGTTAAAATTGGTTCTTTTATTTCATTTCAGCTAGTTTTTTTCTCTTCAAAGATCTTCTGCATCTTTTCCTGATTCATTCTGCAGGAAAGCATTCTCACTGCTGTTTCGCAGGAACAGCTTTTTCTAGTTTGTTTTACATTTAGTGTGCTATTCATAAAGCTTTAACTGCATTATTTGTTTTGTTTTTTTACATTTAAAATAGGCAATGAGCATGGCTTTAGCGACACTAAGTGTGCTATTTATTGAATTTTATTAACTGCTTATTTTCTTTACAGTTGAAACAAGCAATAAAGATCAGAGACTTATTAGCCTCTCTCCTTAACGTATTTTGAAGTTCTAGCAACCGGAAGTCAGTCAGCTCAGATGGAAAAAGGAAAAAATACATCTCTAGATAAAAACTTTGGATAATTTTTTTTTTATCACTTCCAGCTTTATTCTAGCCATGAACAAAGCAGCACAGTACTTCCCTGCAAGAGAGGGGACCCATCTTCATGGCGCTGCCATGATTCAAGTCCACAGAGGAAGTTTCGGACATTGTGGATGCATTGCTCAATGAACAAACGAAAGAAAAACGTCTCTAAATAAATTTTTTGCATTCAAAAAAATCTATCACTTACATTTACATAAATCACTGTATTATATATCCCAAATCACATGTGTCCGTCCATCTCAGTCCATCTCAGTCCTTGGTGTATTATGAGAGCCAGTGACACAGTGCCACTTTCAGAAAGATTTGCATACTGCAGGAATCAGGGCAGTTAATTCTTTTAGGCTTCACAGGATGAGTTACTTTCACACTGAACCAGTACACAGTACTGAATCACAAATTAGTTGTAGTACTATGAGTGTACAATAGGTTCCCAAATTTTGGCTCAGTGACACAACGCAAACAAAACACCTCTGATTCACATGCAGGACATGTGAATCAGTGTGTGACTCAGCGCTGTACTGAGTGTACTGCTGCTTCGTTCAGCAGTACACTATGAATCCCGAATCGGCGGCAGTACTAGGTGTGTCCAGTAGGTTCGTCAATCTTGACTCAGTGACAGCAGGATCGAAACACATACTGATTCATGCAGTACAGGAGTAAGTGACTAATACTGTGACTAAAGTGGTGGCACTGTTTCTGCCAGTCACTGCTGTGTCAACGCCATCATAGAGATTTAAAATTATGTGTGGCCTACATTAAAGATAAAAAATATCAACACAAAGAAAACAAATATAAAAAAAAAATCACACAACTAAACAAATAAAAGATATTATCCCTGCACACACACACACACACATACATATATAATATAAAATATTTCTTGTCTTCACTGCTATTCGTCATTCTTCTCCTGTCTCATTTGCCCTCAATTTCACTGTTGTATGTATCTATTAAGATAATGGGGGTTGGAGTGACAGGCGTGTGTGTGTGTGTTTTCATGTGTCTTGACTCGTGATCGTTAGCTTGGAGGAACAGATACCATTCCATGTGGCATGACAGTGTATCCTCCACAAGAGGAAATGGTAGAACGAACGCTGAAGTTCCAGTACCGACCGGGACATGCACTGACCTCCTCAACTGTACTGAGAAATTTAAAATCACTAAATGATGTGATTTGGTTCAGTTTGTTGACTCGAATGTGATTGGTGCGTACCGACCCACTTAAGGCACTGCATGCACTATTACAACATTCTAGGAAACTGAAGCACAGGACTTGAGGTGTCATGGTTTGTGGATGCTTTGCTTACCAGCACCTGTCCAGTTAACCATCTACCCTGAATCCTACTGTATTTCAGAGGGAGCTTGAAAAAAATGTGAGACAATCTTTAAAAAAAACAAAAAAGAAATAACCCAAAGCAGAGCTGGACCCTGGAAAAGGACAGTGGACCAAAACATACTTGTAAATCCGGAAAGGACTGGCATGAAATGAAAAAATTGGATAGTTCATCTCACTGAGGTGCTGTGGGGTGGTTTGAAATACAGCTGTACGTGTGAGAGCCTCTCAAACATCTTAAAGCTGAAAGTGAGGAGTCGGGCAAACCTGCCTGTAACTGTTGTCAGATACTGACAGATGACTACAAGAGGCATCCCGCTAAAGCTTTTCTTATTAGTCAATGCTTTTTTCTCAGCTGGAATACAATTTTTGTTAAGTAAAATTATTTTGATTTTTGTTCTTTGTAGTGAAATCCTTTTCTTTTCAGAAATAAAGGAATGGGGGACATCAGAAGTGTAATAATGAAATCACATGACTGTGTCTTGCCTCTAATTAAGTTCAGCCTCTTTATGTTGTTAGTTAAAAGAGATTCCTCACTTTGAAGGATTAAGCTTTGTTATTTTACAAAACCTTGCTGACGAGATAGATCTGATGTCCTCCCATGAGCCTGAGAATCTCTGGAGAGCACTAACCCTGGCTGCTCTGTGAATTTCAGGACATCATTGTGTTCTGATTCATTTCCTGTCACAAGGCCTGCTGAAAACCCCTGGATCGGAAGGCAATTCTGATCCAATCTCCACTGACAGAAGTTTTGTGAGCAAGGTATATAGTGCATTGGGATAGCAAGACTATTTACCTTTTCCATTTCACATTTTCCGTTAGTTTCTCCAACAGATGACAGGCTGACATGTTTTTGCTCAAAACATGAGCTTTGATGAAAAACCTGTGCATAGCAGAAGAATGACATGATGAGTTGTCTCTGCATCAAAGCAGCATAATGGGCTGTTGTTAAATGTCATCATATGGAATGCCAGTGCATTTTAAAGCAATTTATACAATGGTCTGGGTGAATATTCAATTCTGATTGACTGCTGGGTGTCCATTAAAACGTGTTATAGGACACCTATAAAAAATTCGGGTCAAATAGCCTGATTGTTCTAAATTATTGCACTGGTTCAAACATTAGCTGGTAACGGCAAGATGCCGTTACTTTGGCAATGCATCAAAACGAGAGATATTAAATAGTTCTCTCAGCTGCTTCTTGAGAAAAACGTAGGATTTTAATGGTGAAAAACTCATCAAAGTATTCATTGATTTAATATATATGTTTATTTCATAAGTGACCATGGTTTAAGCAGGATAATGCTCTTCGAGGTGTCCATTATCAGAAATTAATGGACTTTGCGGAACGGTCTGATGCATCACAGAGACTTCTGCAGGTAAAAAGTCTCTGTGTCATCTTCAATAGCACCCTCTTCTTTCAGTCTCAAATTAATAAGATTATTAGCTCTGCTTATTTCCACCTTCACACCATAAAATGCCTCCGTCCTTCCCTCAGTCCCCACTCCAGCTTTGTCCTGTGTCGCAGGCTGACGCTGACTTGAAACAGGTGAGCAAGCAGAGGATGAGTTGAACAGATGAATGTAGAGAGAACCAGACTGACCCAGAGTGGCAAGCAGAACCAGACTTGCTTTGAAGCTGCAGGCAGAATCAGAATTGTACAGGAGCTGCAGACAACATCAGACGTGACCAGAAGTTGTAAACAAAATCTGACTTGAAGCCCCCGATGTGTGTCCAGCGTGAGCAGAAGGACACGCACAATCCAACTGTAATCCTTCTTCCAGGCGGTGCACACAAGCACTAGTAAGCAGACCAGTGAGGGTAGGGCAAGGACTGGTCCCAGGGATAACACAGGAAAAATGAAGGGAAGCCACTGTCATAACTATCATGATTTGGGTTTTGTTTTGGTTGATGTTTGTTCTTTGCTTTACTTTGATCAGTTCACATCTATTTTAACAGTTCAGTTCTGTCTCCTCCCAGCAATCTGCCAGCTCACTCAATCTGTTTATCTGTCACTCCCCGATCACCAGTTACCAGCCAATCAGATCTGCTCATCCGTCAACCTCCAGTCACTAACCAATCAGTTCAGTTCACTTCAGTCTCCACCTCCCTTTGATTATTTCCACCGGTCACTTAATTAGCACTCTGCTCTGTTCACCTCCTTATTCAAACCCACTTCATCCTGCTAGAATCTGCCAGATCATTAACAAGCCTGTGGTGAGTTTTGTCTTTTGATTGATTGACCAGTTGATGTTACCCGATTCCCTTCAGACTCTGAGCCAGCCTGACCCCTGAACCTGTTTTTCCTGCCTGTTTTACCTGACCTGGTTCTGTTTTTGGATATCTGAGCTTGCCTGATCTGCCTGTTTGTGTACCGACTTGGACTGTTATTCTGACCACCGAGCCTGCCCATTCCCTGTCTTGCCATTTTGATATTTATTAAACCTTTCACACTTACCTGCTGTATGGTTTGAATACTGGGTCCTCTGTCTAGGTTTCCTGACAATAACACAAGCAGGCGTGGAAACAAGACGAGACGTTCTGGCAGGGAATGGTTCTTCTTCTTCTTCTTCTTCTTCTCTTTTTTATGGCGGTTGGCAAGCAACTTTTAGATGTGCATTACCGTCATCTACTGGAATGGAGTGTGGATCGGGACGCTAACTTTAAACACCCCCCTCAAAGCAAAACAAAATACAACTTATATCTTTTCTATCAATTTTGTTTTCTTGAGATAATTAATTAAATAACTTATATCTTTAGAAGTAGAAATTTTTCCTAAAATATCTTGTAAATTTAACTGTAATTTATTTTCTTGTAACCGACTAACTAATTTCCTTCTCTCAACAGAATATTTTGTACAGAACAACAAAACATGTTTTACCGTCTCTTCTTGACCACAAAAATCACAACTTCCATTTCGATGTTTTCCTATTCAGGGAATGGTTGGATGAGGCAGGTATATATATGGGGAGAGTGACAGGTGATCTGGGTAAGACTAATTAGTGATGGTTTCAGATGGAACCAACTAATGGGACTGGGAGGTAACTGAGCTGATTGGATGATGACTGGTGCCCCCCCCCCCTCTCTCTCTCTCTTGGGTGGATTCCAGACGCCCTAAAAACCAAAAAGTCCAAAAAATAAACCAAAACAAAAAACAACCAAGACAGGGCAGGAGCAGGGAGCATGGGAAGGCAACTAAAAATATTGAACCTGCACATGTCTGCAGGCCTATGAGATTGCCTCAACAAGAATTTGACTGTATACATTTATTGAAGCTCCCTTTTCAATATGAAGTAAGAATGTTATGTGTGCAATACAAGCCTGATGCATTATTGTGGTCTTTGTGGCATCAACTGGAATTGAGCTCAAATTGGACTGCTCGTTCTCAGAAATGTATGTTTATGCTCATGAATTAAAGTATAAGAATATAATTCATGCCCTGAGGCCAATCATTGCAGCAGAAGACTCTGAATGTAATGAGTGAGAAAAGTTGGTGTAATCTGCTGTTTTCTTTTTTAATGTTAGACACAAAGAGAGTGGAATAGAGTCTGGAACAGAAAGAAACTTTAATTCAAACAGGATGTGCAAAATTACTTCACCAAAGACGTCTGTAGCAGGAAAATAGATTGATTTTATTAGGCCTCTCAGCTGGTGACAGCTGTTGCCAGGGGCAGCATGTGTTTTGATTTGTCCTTTTCATACAAGTTTTGTGAAAGCAATATATCAGCCCAGCTTGAGGAACTTTATGCCTGTTTTTTTCTCCAGAAACAATCACTGCAGCACTAAAACAAATTGATTGTAATCTATTGACTAAGGGTCACAATCACAGTGACCACAAAAAATAAGTTTTGGCCAAACCTGGAATTTCTTAATTGATAGAAATAGGGTTAGGGTTAGGGTTAGAACCTAAATGTAGAAGGTAATAACATTATGGAGGGATTGTGTCAGGATCCTCAGGGGTTTGATTATTAGTTTCAGCTCCCTGGGGATCCTGCAGTGTTTTTGTGTTTGCACCTCCTTTGTATTGTTTGCCTGTAGGTTATTGTCACTTGCAAGCTTTCTGTTCATTATTATGTTAGTAGTTTACTCTTGTTTTTGTTAGATTATTTTCCTGCTTGCTTGTCCCCAGTTTAGTTTAGTTCTTTCATATCTGTTCATTCATATATTTCTGTTTTTCCTCCCATTCCCTCAGCCTAATTGCCTTCACTACCTCTACCTGTGCTGCCATTATCATCTGATTAGTTCCACCTGTTCCTAATGCCTTCAATCCCCCTCTCTTCTCAGTATTTAAGCAGTTTTTGTTTCAGGACCTGGTTCCTTTTCTGCTCCATGTGTCTCTGCCTTCCATATTCAGTCCTTGTAAATCAAAAACCTGACAGATGCTATCTCACATAAAGTCATCTTTACATCCTAAACCTCTGTAAATATGTTTTGCTCAAGTTAGTTCAACTTTAATTTGTCATTGTTAATTTAACATTGTTATTTAAAAGCCGGTTAGAGGCTGCAGAAGTCTTAATACAGAGGTTTCAGCAGGTCAACAACCTTAAACGTGCAGCCAGAGCTACAATGGAATGGTTTAGATCAATGCCAATGTGTAGACCTAAGATCAATTGGGTGAATGTGTGTGTTCTCTTACAAAAAGACTGGGGGGTGGCATTTTTCAGTTTTCACACTTGCAAAGCTGGTGCCATTTATGTGAGGACATAGACACACAGACACATTAATTCACAGTGCACCTTATAATCAGGTGCACCTTATGGTCCGAAGAATACGGTATCCTTGGAATAAGGCACATTCACTGCGTCCGTAGTCCAAACTATTGTAAGTGCACAATGAAACTAAACATTATAACTGGTAAAAAAAAAAAATGGATTTTGGCAGAACTGAAGGATTTAAAGAGTGCAAAATCTGAAACATTTCTACCAAAATGTCCACTGATTCTAGAACATGGTTCTGCAGTTTAATTATATCACTCACAACTAGGGGAATTTGGCACATATTAAGCAAGTACTGCTATACTGAAGGGTGTTCAAAATGTGAATGAATCGCTTACACGTTGAGAATATTTCTCGATAAAATGCCTATCTATCCATATGCTATATGTTGAACCTGGAGTTGGAGCACTCCAGCAGAGGATACTGACCTGTGCATGCCCCGCTTGATCCAGACACACTCAAAGTTAAGTCAACAAAGGACGTGTGTGTGTGTGTCCTGACTGTGAACAAAGCTGGGTAATCAGTCCATGTGTTTCCCCTCCAGCTTCTTCCGCAGCAGACCCAGCTCACAATAAAGGTTTTGAATTCAGGCTGATGTCCTCACATGCCTTGTGACATGAATGGTCACGTCACAGCATTCAGGATAAACACGTAGTTTTATTCCAAAACAAGTCTTTTCATTTGTTTAGACTAGCTCAAGGATCAGAATGTTTTGGTCAGCTACTGGCCTTTATCAGTCACCCTGCACTGGCTCTTAGGAGACTTAATGAAATGGCTTGATTGGAGCCAGTTCCTCCATTCTGATTTTCTGTTTTCTACACTTCCCACAAGGAAAACACACTCCTCCTTTTTGTGAAACGCCACAATACACTTTGTAGACTTAAAAAGGGAATTGTGAAACTGTATTAACTTCCTTGTCATTCAGAAAGGTTGGATTGGTAGATATTATAAGTAAAGCCTTGTAACTCCCTCTTCTCTAACTTTTGAACAACTTTTTGGGTATGGATCTACCAGTGTTGCACATCTACATAGATACTGAAATATTTGCACATACTTCTTTTCCAAATATTTTAAGTGCACTCAGATATGATAGAGATCATCTGTAATCATTCATTTTCAAATTAATCTAGACTTTGATGCGACCATTGTAACAACATATATATTGTTAGAATTTATTGTTGAAAGAAGCTATAGGAAAATCCGTCAGTGACCCTGTATCAGTGTGGAGAGGCCTGTGGACACTTGCTAACTACATGAGACCATCCCCTAACCCTGCTGATACTCAACGACTGGCTGACAAGCTGAATGGTTTCTATTGTAGGTTTGAAAAGCACACGGTCACAATTCTCCTCTGCTACAACACCATCTTCAAACAGTCACCTCCCACAACTGCTATGGTCTCACCCGTATCCGTCCTCCCACATCCACCCACGGGTTGTGAAGAGGATGTGCGCCAGCTCTTCCAGAAGTAGAAAATGAGGAAGGCTCCTGATACTAATGGTGTGTAACCTTTCTGCCTAAAAATCTGTGCAGACCAGCTAGCCCCTATTTTCACACAGATCTTCAACAGATCACTGGAGCTGTGTGAATTTCCGTCCTGCTACAAAACTTCTGCAATTTTCCCAGTCCCCCAAAATCCCTCCATCTCTGAAATAAAACACATCTGTCCCCCGACATCCATAGCGATGAAGTCCCTTAAAAGGCTGGTATTGGCCCATCTGAAGGATAACATAGGACCCTTGTTTGACCCCCTGCAGTTTTCCTACACGGGCGATCACAGACTGCAATCCAGGGAGGTTTGAGGCACTAAACAGCACTCCAGCAGTGAAAGCTGTTCCCCTTCAGGAAGAGGAGGCACTCTGCCTTTACACAGTCGATGTGTTGAAGACCCTGAGGAGAGTCAACCCGCGGAAAGCCCCAGGCCCTGACAACATACCAGGGCGGGTGCTCAGGGAGTGTGCAGGTCAGCTAGCTGGTGTCCTCACAGACATTTTCAACATCTCGCTGGACCAAGCCATAGTGCCAGCATGCTTCAAGTCTGCCTCCATCATTCCGGTGCCAAAGAAACCTCAATTCACCTCATTTAACGACTACTGACCTGTTGCACTGACTCCCATCATGATGAAGTGCTTTGAAAGGCTGGTAAAAGAACACGTCGTCTCCAGCCAGGAACATCTGGGCTTCAGCATACCCCTTCGCAACTGGCTGCTAGACTTCCTCACCAACGGACCTCAGCCAGTCCGGGTCAGACAGAACACTTCTGATGTCATCACCCTCATCACGGGCTCCCCTCAGGGCTGCGTCCTGAGCCCCCTGCTGTTCACTCTGATGACACACGACTGCGCTCCCAGGTTTACCACCAATCACATTGTGAAGTTTGCTAACGACACAACGGTGGTGGGCCTGATCAGAGACGACAATGACCGGGAATACAGAGAGGAGGTGGAGCAGCTGGTGGGCTGGTGCAGTGACAACAGCCTGATCCTGAACGTGGAGAAGATGAAGGAGCTCATCGTCGACTTCAGGAAAAACCGGCCTCACCATGCTCCATTGCTCATCAACAGCTCAGCTGTGGAGGTGGTCAGCAGCACTAAATTTCTGGGGGTGCACATCACAGACAACCTCACCTGGTCTGTGAACACCACGTCACTGGTCAAGAGACAGCAGAGAGGATCATCGGGGCTCCTCTTCCCTCCATTAAGGACATTTCATCCCAGCGCTGCATGCCCCGAGCCCATATCATCAGTGACCCCTCACACCTCCACCATGAACTGTTCTCCCTGCTGCCCTCTGGGAAGAGGCTTTGCAGCATCTGCTGCAGGTCCACCAGGTTCTGCAACAGCTTTTTCCCCGTTACCATCAGACTGTTGAGCTCTAAACTGGACTCTGCATCACACGTGCACAGAACTGAACTTTATGGCCACTTTGCAACATTAGTTTGCACTGCCAACGTTGCTGAACGTTTATAATCCATTTAAATTTATACACAACTGAACGTTTACCGCATTTCTGCACCATTATTATTTTGCACTGCCAACATTGAACTTCTCAAATTAATGCCTTTTTGCACCATTATTTTTGCACTATAAACATGGTGGAACATTCCTCTGCACACTTTAAAAAAAATGTGCTTTTCTCCTGCACTGTTACATTCGTACCACTGCTACACTCTATATTTTAATGTTATTTTATTTCAAAATTGTACTTCCATCATCCAAAAATGAAAACAGTATGGCACAACTATAATCCTACCAGGACAAGGCCGTCCACCTAAACTTACAAGCAGAACAACGAGAACACTGATCAAACATGCAGCCAAGAGGCCCATGGTGACCCTGGATGAATTGCAGAGACCCACAGCTAAGATGAGGGAATCTGTCCACTGGATAACTATTAGTCATGCACTGCACAAATATGGTCTTTATGGAAGAGTGACAAGAAGAAAGCCATTGTTAAAAAAACACTATGACAATTTGCGGTTTGCCAGAAGCCATGTTGGGGATACGACAAATATGTGGAAGAAGATGCTTTGGTCAGACGAGACCAAAATTGAACTTTTTGGCCAAATTGCAAAACGGTGTGTGGCGGACACATTGTACTCTTCAGAGTACAATTCCTCACATGTGTACACATACCTGGCTCTGGGGGTGCTTCTCTTCAGCAGGGACCGGGAAGATGGTCAGAATTAATGGGATGATGGATGGAGCCAAATACAGGGCAATTTTGGAAGAAAACCTGTTAGAATCTGCAAACGACTTGAGACAGAGGAGGGGGGTTGCCTTCCAGCAGGACAACCACCCTTAACATAAAGCCAGAGCTACAATGGAATGTTTTATAACAAAGCATAATCATGTGTTAGAATGGCTCAGTCAAAGTCCAGGCCTTAACCCAATTGAGAATCTGTGGCAAGATCTGTACGAGCTAGCCAACAGTTTAGCTACACTGCACTTTCCAAAGATGGCAATTGTGACAACACGTAACCTGCAACCTTGCGTGATGTGTAAAGGGAAAGGTCTTAATGACGTAATCAGCGCCTACGCTCGTGTGGGGTGTGCCTTGACTAGGGAGGTGGTCCTGAGTGAGGAATTCAAAGAAAGAGCGCGGACTGAAAATTCAGACAAAGCAATTGAACTGGAGATAAGAAGAAGGAAAGAAAAAGGGACAAAGATGAAAAAATCGGATCTTGGCGGAGCCACTTATAGGAAACACAAACCAAAACACAGCCAAAATCACTTACAAATTGCATGCACATACATCAGAAATATCCAGCAGTTAAAACAAACTCCGTCTTGGAGTAATTAAGCATCAAACTAAATCCTCATAGGTTCTGACCAGGCACCAAAATACACTCACCGGCCACTTTATTAGGTACACCTGTCCAACTGCTCGTTAACACTTAATTTCTAAGCAGCCAATCACATGGCGGTAACTCAGTACATTTAGGCATGTAGACATGGTCAAGAGAATCTCCTGCAGTTCAAACCGAGCATCAGTATGGGGAAGAAAGGTGATTTGAGTGACTTTGAACGTGGCATGATTGTTGGTGCCAGAAGGGCTGGTCTGAGTATTTCAGAAACTGCTAATCTACTGGGATTTTCACGCACAACCATCTCTAGGGTTTACAGAGAATGGTCCGAAAAAAAAAAAAACATCCAGTGAGCGGCAGTTCTGTGGGCGGAAATGCCTTGTTGATGCCAGAGGTCAGAGGAGAATGGCCAGACTGGTTCGAGCAGATAGAAGGGCAACAGTGACTCAAGTAACCACCCGTTACAACCAAGGTGGGCAGAAGAGCATCTCTGAACGAACAGTACGTCGAACTTTGAGGCAGATTGGCTACAGCAGCAGAAGACCACATCGGGTGCCACTCCTTTCAGCTAAGAACAGGAAACTGAGGCTATAATTTGCACAAGCTCATCGAAATTGGACAATAGAAGATTGGAAAAACGTTGCCTGGTCTGTTGAGTCTCGATTTCTGCTGCGACAGTCGGATGGTAGGGTCAGAATTTGGCGTCTACAACATGAAAGCATGGATCCATCCTGCCTTGTATCAACGGTTCAGGCTGGTGGTGGTGGTGTCATGGTGTGGGGAATATTTTCTTGGCACTCTTTGGGCCCCTTGGTACCAATTGAGCATCGTTGCAACGCCACAGCCTACCTGAGTATTGTTGCTGACCATGTCCATCCCTTTATGACCACAATGTACCCAACTTCTGATGGCTACTTTCAGCAGGATAATGCGCCATGTCATAAAGCTGGAATCATCTCAGACTGGTTTCTTGAACAATGAGTTCGCTGTACTCAAATGGCCTCCACAATCACCAGATCTCAATCCAATAGAGCATCTTTGGGATGTGGTGGAACGGGAGATTCGCATCATGGATGTGCAGCCGACAAATCTGCGGCAACTGTATGATGCCATCATGTCCAATATGGACCAAAACTCCCTGAGGAATGCTTCCAGCACCTTGTTGAATCTATGCCACGAAGAATTGAGGCAGTTCTGAAGGCAAAAGGGGGTCCAACCCGTTACTAGCATGGGGTACCTAATAAAGTGGCCGGTGAGCGTATGTGTATATATATGTGTGTATGTATGTATGTATATATATATAGAGATAGATAGATAGATAGATAGAGCGAGAGAGAGAGAGAGAAGAGGAGAGAGAGAGAGGAGAGAGAGAGAGAGAGAGAGAGAGATAGCGCAAAGAGCATAGAGAGAGGAGATCGAGAGAGCAACGAGAGAGAGTATATAGACCTATAGATCAAGAGCTAGAGATACCTCTCTCTCCTCCTCTCTCTCCTCTCTCCTCTTCTCTACTCGCTTTCTCTCCTCTCGTCGTCTCCTCTCTCTCTCTCTCTACTCTCGCTCTCTACTCTCTCTCTCCTCTCTCCTCTCAGCTCTCTCTCTTCTCCCTCTCTCTCGCGCTCGCTCTCCGCTCTCTCTCGCGCTCGCTCTCTCTCTCGCGCTCTCGCCTCTCTCTCTCTCTCTCCTCTCTCTCTCCGCTCTCTCTCGCTCTCGCCTTCTCCTCTCTCTCTCTCGCTCTCTCTTCTCTCTCTCTCTCTCTCGCTCTCTCTCTCGCTCTCTCTCTCTCTTCTCTCTCTCTCTCTCTCTCCTCTCTCTCGCTCTCCTCTCGCTTCGCTCTCCTCTCGCTCTCGCCTCTCGCTCTCGCTATAGCTCTCTCTCTCTCGCGCTCTCGCCTCTCTCTCGCTCTCTCTCTCTCTCTCGCTCTCGCTCTCTCTCTTATTCTCTCTCTCTCGCTCTAGGAACTCATTATCGTGGCGTCTCTTTTTGACTCTTCTTCATCGCTCTTGATCTTCTGTTCGTCTGCATCCTTTCCTGACTTTGTGTTCCGCCAAAACGAAAGTGTGGCCCCTTTTGACGATCACTGGGAGATAAGACCTCATGCACCTTGAAGCAGGGATGAAGTTTGCTTCGAAAATCGAGCACGTGGCACCTGGGGGCGGGGGGTCCCACGGAGTGAAACAGCCGTGCGTGCCTTCTCAGTCTGGCAGGGTGCCAAAAGAAGAATGAACGCAGTGCGCGGCTGCGTTAAATACCTTTATCATAGCAACGTTATCTCGTTATGGCCGGCTGCCATTTTGACCGTGTTGCATGATGGGAAATGTGGTCTGTCACGTCCTGAAATGGCATAAAAAATCACAAAAACATGTATGTTTGTGGTTGTAATGTGACAATATGTGGAAATGTTTAAGGGTATGAATATTTTTGCAGGCCACTGTATATACTATGTACCAAATACAGCTAAGTCACATACATAATGCATAATACATGTATTATTTTTTCAAAAGATTCTCTGCGCTCATCACACCAGGGTTTCCCCTAGCTTATTTTTAGCCTGGCGGGCTGCCAGGGTTAACCCCCCCCCCCCCCCCCCCCCGCCCCACTCAGCCACCCTTAGAGTCGTTTGTTTATTTTATATGCACCGATGTTTGAAAGCGACATAAAACGTTCAGAAAAGCTCCCGGTCTAAATATGTCAGCTGTTATTAGCGAGACACACATTACAAGTCAAAGCAAGACAAGTTTGTTTAAATAGCACTTTTCAATAACAAGATCATTCAAAGTGCTGTACATTAACAGAAAAACGTTACAGACAGGAAAAACAAAGGAATAAGCTAGGTAAATCCTTGACTAAACTCCTTTCATACATTAACATACATACAGAAAGACTTAATTGTTTCTATTAATAATAAGAAATAAGATAAGGATATTCTTGGAGATTTCTGATCTAAAGTAATTTTGTCCAACCTTTCCAAAGCTACAAATAGAATAATTTATTTTGTTTCATCATTTCACTGGAATGAGCTTCATCACTAAAAATTCAAAGCTTAATTGTTTCTATTCATAGAGCAACAGCTTGAGGTCTCTGATCTGACCTTTCTGACACTGCAGCTTAAACAGAAAGTAGCAGAGTAAGAGGAGATGCGGTGTCTGTGTGTTTTACTATAATTGTGTGTGTGTGTGTGTGTGTGTGTGTGTGTGTGTGTGTGTGTGTCTGTGTGTGTGTGTGTGTGTGTGTGTGTGTGTGTGTGTGTGTGTGTGTGATAGCACTTGCTTTGATAGTGATGGAACATTATCAGGCAGTTCAGTGTGCTCTGTCCAGGTCACAGATGTCACAGAGCGTCTTGTTTACATAACATCCAGGAGAAATTAAGATTGCAGGGGAGCCAGTTTGGATAGCAGCATTTGTTTTGGGCAGGCAGACTCTTCTTTTTCTGTTTGCCTTAAAATCTCACTGGTACATCTCAATAGCTATTCCAAACAGCCAAAATTGTGGTCATTCTACCAGAGTCCAGCTTCCAGCTTTCTCCAAGATTGTTCCCATTCTGCCAGCAAGTTCAGAAACCGCAGCAGGCCTGCAGTTCTGCTTGCACAGCATTTCAATCTGAGTGCTGATAGCCCTCTCATAGTTCAAGCAGCCTTGACGTGGGCCAAAACAGCTGCCAACTTTTTCAGAATTTCTCGATACTCCAGGTAACCGCCAGATCCAAAAAGCAGAAAACCTGTTGTGGTGTCATAAATCCAATTCGGAACACATTTTCAACATCCTCGACAAAATGGACAGACACACAACCCTCTTCCCACTATGTGTCCAGCTGCTCATGTCTCATCGGGCACAGGGGCTCTCCTTCGTCCAGTCTTCTTGTTGAGAAATTTTGATCAGTTGCGTTGATAGTCCAGCTGACCAGATGCATAATTTATAGTTTGGAAGATATGTAAAAAGAGGTTCCAAAAAAGATTGATAGAAGCAGTCAGGGAAACGGGGGAGGGAGAGGGAAAAGGAGAGCAGAGAAACGAAAAGTGTCCGCTTTCACCGAGAGCAGGAAGAAAAAAACGAGAAGCGGCTGTAGTGCGCATGCTCCACGTTAGCTCACGCACTACCAAGAACCCACAGCGACACCTACCGCCAGCCCAAATTTGTATGTGTTTGTGCACCTGTACACCACTTCCACCTCTGACATGTACGTAATAATAACAATAATGATTTAATTTACTCTTGCATTGTTTGCACTTTGCTCATTGCACCATTGCAATATCATCTCAGTCAGTCCGTTTTTGTTTATAGTGTTCATATATGGTTTCTAAACTCTAGTCCCTGCTTGATTTTATTGATGCATTATTATGTTGTTGTATTATTAAGTAAGCACTCTGTGAGCATTGTACACTCCAGAGTCAAAATCCTCTTACACTAATGGTAAGCTGAAGCTTTACTGTCCCAGCTGTAGAAAGGCAATCCAACAGGCAATGACCATAATGTTTTTGTTGAGATCTTGCATGTTTTCCCTACCTGTGTTGATCTAACACAGTCCATTTTTGGATTTTAGAGCTTTTGCCATGAACAACTTTTCCTTGAAGATTTTGTATTGAAATAAATTTAAGACCACTAATAAGGATGTAGCTTGTTGCATTACCAACTGCTAAACCAGACTACTAATATTGAAGATGTTATAGTTAATACAATTGTAACTGTCCTGAACCTTTATGCTTTAAAGTTCATGCTGACCTCTCAAAACTCTAGGTACTACAAGCTTTTCCATCCACACACATATATGTGGGCAACTAAATGCTACTGCTTATGTCAGCCAAGGACTAGTTTCAACATGAAATCTGTTTTTTAGCATTTTTTTCCTAATTAAGTTTTATTTTTTAACTATGAAGGATGATGATAAACATTTATTAGGAGGTCAAAACAAAAACATAGCTCCTTTGTCAACCCCATGGTACCGTTGCTAAAATTTACAGCTTCGCCAAACTAACAGAGAAAATGTAATGGGTTTGGGTATATAAACTAAGAGAGCTTTACATTGCTTCCCCATCCATTCGTTCATTTTATACCCGCGTAAACCTTATGTTGTCTTCTTGGTTTGTAAAAAGTGTTTTTTGGCTTTTCTATTTGAGCAAGGCCTTTATGATATCCTCACAAACAGCTGTTGTAACATAAAATTTTTGTAAATTCTTAAGGTCTCTAAATATCTGTGTCTAATATGACCAAGTAGAAATGATACATTATTGTAGGCATCATTTTAAAGCTCTAAAGCTCGTTTGATAGATAAAATATGGCTCAGTTCCGCCCTGGATGATATAACTCCACACCACAACAAATCAAGAGATCAATTTTTTCTTCACATGCAAAGCCTTAGAATCACCTGCATTACTGCAAATGATTCTTGATTCTATCCTTCTCCCAATTCGTTCTTCCATCATTCATGAACCAGACAAAAAGGTGTGTGATTTTCTCTGATTGAGACAGATAATGATACCAAAACCAGAGGGAGTGCTAAAACCTTTTTCCTCATGAGAACAATGGCTTCAGACTTAAGGATGAAAAACACTAAGCCATCAGATCTGTCCGGTCCTAACTTTGAGCCTAACAGATCCGTGCAGATTTTTTCCTTGACTTACTAGCTGTTTCGAACAAGCTCAAAGAAGATTGCTGTTTTACTTTTTTATGTGTTAACTGTACTTCTGAGCTCCTAGATAAGGGTAAGTTTGTTGAAATATTATATTATTTATTGAGCTGGGTGTTTCCAGGACAAGCCTATATGGGGACAAACCTGTTCGGAAATTGCATACAGTTTACCCTGTGGTTCAGAGATTTTATTTTGTATTCTCCCCAAAGCGGATGTCTTTTTTTACTCTGCCAAAGTATCTCTCTTCACCTCTGACTCATGCAGCTCCGACCAGGATAGAGCGGTGGTCTACCTAGTTCGGAGTTACACAGTGCAATTGCCGAAAACTGCAAGCCGGTCTTCCCAGCTCCATTCATTTCAACCTGATCTAATTGCAAAGATACGATTTTCCATTGATTCGGATGGATCGGATGGTTTGGTGTGTTTCAGCCTTTATGAGAATGATCTCATATCCCACTCTGAATCCCCACCCCCAGTGAATACTGAAGGCCATGGTCTTGAGAGGCCATTAAACCACATCAGCTGCAAAAAGCAAAGACAATACGATGAAGTTGTCAAACTAGCCGCCCTTATCTTCATGACTATGCCTTGTGATCATGTCCACTGTATTTGCATGTTCAATTTATGACATTTTTAATTTGCACTTGGTATTCAGAGTAAAATGAACAATGGTTTTATGAAAAAGAAGACTGCATTTTTCAAGGTGTCCATTTGACTCATAGCACTACAGAATTCTCTATAATCAACAATGTTGAGTTAACTAAATAGAAAACAAAAGTTAACAGTGTTTACATGTACTGACAGGTTATCTATGAGGGGGAAATAGTCAACTTGTTCTGCTTTTGAATGTTTTTTTTGGACTGTGAAATCACAACAGCGACTCACTAAAATGAAAGATATGTGTATCTTTCTAACACAGTAGGTGTGTGTGTGTGTGTGTGTGTGTGTGTGTGTGTGTGTGTGTGTGTGTGTGTGTGTGGTGGGGGATTGAGGACTGTCTGGAATAATCATTTAATCCTACAGAGAAAAGTCAATTTCTATTTAAGTATAGGACTTTCTAAAAAAGAAGACTAATAGTATTGTAAAACCTTAATGTGTCTAGTCTAAATATAGAACTATAAAAGCCGAAAAAAGGAGTCCACAGAATAGTGCTTGGACATTAAGTATTACAATTGTACATCTAATAGACAATTCTTGTTATTCTTACAGTATTATTTTTAGCTTTACTACTCACACACCATCAGTAACCTCAAGGCTATGCAGGAAAACCTATGAATATTGTATTTAGAAAAAAAGTGGCTTGACAGAATAGAAAATAATAACTTTGTGTCAATATACAAATATACAAGGAGATTGCAAGCTACTCCTTTGCAGGGTGGAAATGTAGTTCAATATTCACACAGTAAAATAGAAAACTGTAATCTACAAAACTATGCAACAAAGTCCAAATGACTAATATTACACAAGATTAGAAGTATGTAAATATATTGCACAGATGAGTGTTATTGCACAGTGAGGTATATTACACAAATAAATATGAATGTATTATTTAACACAGGGTTTAGCATTGGGGAAGTTTGTTTTGGGAGATAACTCTGAGGTTCTATGCATACGTGAGTTTAAATTGGTTATAGCCCTTGGGGAAAGAAATCCATTCTTCACCCAGCTGGATTTTGATTTAATATACCTATAGCACTTCCCACAGGGCAACACGTTAAACAGTCCAATGCTGGGGCGTGAGCTGTCCTTGGTGGTCTTATGTGCTCTACTGAGGCAGCGGGGCTGTAGGGTAGCTAACAATCCTCTGTGCCATTGTGACTACCCTCGATACCGAGACCAATACCTTTTTATACTTAAGCTTGATGTATGATGAAACTGTTGAGCTTTTGGTGTTTTTGTGATTTTTACTTTATTATTACAATTGAACAATGGAACATGAACAAAACAAAGTTTCAAAGTAATTTAAAACAATATTAGCACATTACAACAAATATTGTAAATAGTTTCAACCTTCAGCGCACTACTTTTATGGCCTTACAAAATAAAAAAGATAAATAAAAATCAAATAAAGTATAGATAATGAAAGTATAAGTTCAAAGAATAATTCACTGAAGCCACACTGTGGGCCCTCTCCTCCAGTTGAGAACAAAGGATTTGGTTAGAGGTTTTTGTTCAAGAATAGTATCATGTTCACATTTTTTGGTTTCGGTGAACATCACCTGATGTTCAGTAGCTCTACTGCCTTCGAAGAAATCCTCTCAGCTGGCACTAAGGTTTCAACAACTCCTAAATGTCGCTTTGCTAGTTGGCTCAGACAGGGTAATGTTGACGTGTGTTTTTCCACCAAAGTAGTGGATCCTGATCCGTTGGGATGGGCCTTTCTTCAGTGTATCTGCGTATTTCAGTTAGCGCATCAGTGCTTGATTTCCGATGGACTTCAGAGTCAAATTCTGGCCAAATCTCATCTTTTGCTGCATATGTAGAAGGTGCAGGAGCTGAAGCATGGGTAGAGCTGGTGGCAGAGCTTGTGGCAGTTGAAGGAGGTGCTGCTGAGGTCTGACTTATTGATTGCATTTCTGTGACAAGTCGAGCTTTTATAGGCTCAACAGTTGAGTCACAGAATCCCAAGGTTTTTGAATCTGATGTCCAAGTATGTGCTGGCGGTGAGACCATAAAATGTTTCTGTGGTCCTGAAACAGCTCAGCCGTTAGCTTGCTGCCTTCTTGCTCAGAAGCACAAAGGGTTCTTAGAAGCAGTGACACCAGGGGTAGCACTTTCGAAATGGAAATGTGTTTTTCAGCCGATATTTCTTTAGTTACCTCCTAAAATGGTCTTAGTGCATTAAGAGAGAGACTGACTTCAGACCATTCTTCCTGACTCAAGCAAAGAGACTGTTGCCAAGTAGACAGAGAACCATGGTAACTGCATCTTTTTGCTCAGACAGCCTCTCCCAAATGTAAAATACAGAGTTCCATCTGGTCTCAACTGATTGAAGCGGTTTTTGCTCAGGAAATTTCTGTTGCTTTTGAATTTCCTTGAGCTTGGATGCAGTGGAGGTGCTGTGGTGAAAGAAGGAAACAATTGCACTGCATTTCTTTTGGATCTCGAGTAAGACTGGGACAGCTTTGAGTGAGTCTTTTACCACCAAGTTCAAGGTGTGAGCAAAAACATGGATAATGTACCCAACCTGCCTTACGCACAGCAACAACCATGTTGGCCCCATTATCTGTGACTACTGCCACAATCTTATCCTTTATGCCCCGTTCTTCCAGAATCCTTGTGAGTTGGGAACAAATATTCTCAGCTGTGTGTTGTCCGGGGAAAGAACTTGTTTCGAGTACATACGCTTGCATTTGCCAGTGCTCGTTTATAAAGTGGGATGTGACTGTTAAATAACCCTCTGTGGATCTTGATGTCCACATGTCAGTTGTCAGTACATTATCCACTTCTTGCTTTTCTAACCTTGGAAGAGCAGTCTTCATAAAGAGCCGGCAGTTTCCCCTCTATTAAAGAATCAGAGGTCTTCACAAAATCCTGAAAGGCCTTATCTTGCACAATGGAGAGAGGTTGCAGGTTAATCCAAGACACTATGAGGGAGTTGAGGGTGGTGTGAGGTGAGTGAGCCATCAGAAGAAGCTTGAGCCGCTGGCAGGAACATGAGACGTGGGACAGAGAGTCGACTACAGGGAGTAGACGGTCCCATAGGGCGAGAAGAGTCAGTTAAGGAAACGAGATGATCCGGCAGGGGAGAGCAGACTGAGGTGAGTTTAAGTAGAGATGTTGGCAGGTGAACCGAGTCCGGGCTTGATTAGGAACGGCAGGTGGAGATGATCAGTGCAGTAACAAGCTCTATGGGAGGAGGAGGGTGCCAAAACAGGTCCAGGGTGCAGCAAGCAAAACTGCACCCTGACAACTATACTTCTTGAGTAACATATGACGTATATCTGCTGTGAAAGTTAATTTGAAGTGCTGCTGAAGATGACCACTATTATTTACCTGGATATTCTCTGGAGGACTGAAACGCTTCTGTCAAAGACGTCTGTCTGAGGGTGGAGGGTCTGTCAGGGTCAGGCAATGAGAGACGTTTTGTCTCCTCTCTCCGTGTCTGCAGTTCAGTGTTTTCTTGGTCATGATTTTTCATGTGTTTATATAAATTAGTAGTATTTCCACTGTATTTAACTTCCTTTTTGCAAACAATAAAGCTTGCCAATGCTTAATTAACGGCGTTAAAATATTGCCAAATGGCACTTCTTTTCCTGTCGTCCATTATTATTTGCTCCAGCGGTCTCTCTCCAAGTCTGAGGAGCAGCAGCGCGGTTGTGTTTAGAGTAGAGAGAGGGGAGTGGGCGGGCCAGGCTGAGCCTGCGTGCTCATTGGCTGGTGCTGCTGAGCCAAGTGATGGAGCAAGACGCTGACGAGAGGGGAGGGGGAGCAGCAAAGTGCCGGGGCACAAACGGAGACTTTGGTGAATCTGCTGCAGTCAGTGCGTGCGGGAGAGAATAAAAAGTATCGATCTTTTTAAACGAGTATTGTTCAATATCAGTACCAGCGTTGGTATCGATAGTATCGATCCTAGGATCGATCTGCCCACCTCTACTGGACAGCAGTTATTGGTATATAGAGAGTACAGGAGGGGGCTCAGCACACAGCCCTGTGGGGAGCCAGTACTCGGTGTGAGATCAAGGAGAATTATGTAATCAGAATTGTGTAACCACATTTATTTAAAATGAAAAGTACACATTAGTTCCTTATTTCATACCTTGCGTAATCCTCAGAAATCCTCCTCCTGTTCACCTTTTCTCTGGATCAGTATTTATTGAGGATTCAATAGTCTTCATAGTTACCAGGAAGATAATGCAAAATCCATATACTACATATACAATCAATGTTTGTCAGTTTAATGTATAAAGCACTACTTCGAGCAAATACAGGAAAATAATTGTCAGATTTTGTAGTTGTGTGAGCTTATGTTGTCTAAAAATGTACAGGATTATCCCAATGACATGCAGGCTGGATCAAGACAAATCCAATACATTATGAGTACTCTCCGTTATTGGAATTAAATTTGCCCTTTAGATACATAAAAACCATGTTGATGGGCGTGGCGGTGGCGCAGGGGTAGAGCATGCAACCCTTATTAGGAGGCCTCAGTCCTCGATGCAGCCATCCCAGGTCCAGGTGTCGGCCGTTTGAACTGTGCTGCATGTCTTCCCCCATCTCTCAACCACTAGCGTGGTTCCAAAAAAATAATAACATAACAAATAATGTAGATTGATTAGCTGTAATGTTATAGAAAACAGGACCTTGTTCCTGGTGGTATTATGAGTAAGATGAGGTGACCATTCTTTGTCAAGTGGTGTAGCCATTTTGTAAACTTTTTTGAGTCTCTATAACCATTGTTTTTTTGAAGTAGTAACCTCATCCCTTTCTTTTCACATCCACCTTGTCATCCATGAAATTCTTCAAGGGTCACTTACTTACATCTTTCTGTGGCATCAGGCTTTGTGTAACTCTCTTATGGTCTTTACATAAATGCAGATTAGCTTCATTTAGAGCAGGGATTCTGCAACCTTTATAAACTAAAGAGATACTTTTACTTTTATTTCAGCTGTATAAGACTTGTTTAGAGCCTCAAATGTTACAGGACTTCATGTAAAATGACAACAGAATTTACCAATGGTAGATATGCATCAAACATTAGAAGTTGTAATCTTTTAAATAACCACCATTTTATTTTGATTTTTGGATTTAAAAACATAGAAAGATATAAAACCTTTGCAAAAATTAGGATGGATACATTTTCTTCTATGAAATGTTGATATTTGTGGAAAATAATGTAACAAAAAATCAAATAGCTTTAACCTCTGATATTTTTTTTTTTTTTCAAAATAAAGGCCCTTATAAATCACAAGAGTAAAAGATTTAAGGCTCAAAACCTTTCAAAATATTACAACTCAAGAGATGAGCAATCTCTTTAAGAGCTGTCAGATAAAGCAATGACAGCAGGCTCCATAAGCCAAAAAGCAAACCGATTCTTCCCTGATTTGTAGAGCCAGGGGTTTTGCTGTAATCTACTGTTGGTACAGTAAACGCTGTTAAGCTCCTGAACACATGAGCGATCATGTGCATATGTATGTGTGTGTGTGTGTGTGTGTGTGTGCTATTGTCTTTTGTGACCAAAAGAGGACCTTCTCAAGGATAATTAATGACCTGGTTTGTTCTAGAAGCCTTATGGGGACCAGAGCATGCAACATAGTTTCAAAGTTCTTGTGAGGGGCAACAGTAACATCATAGCTAAGGTTGAGATGACTGAGGGGGGTACACAATGCCTACAATGTCTTCAAAATGGATAGTGATGCAGTCTTATATTGTTGCGTTTAAATGCCAGACCCCTTGGATTTCAGTAATTCCAAGAAAACATTTGGCTCATCATATCTGTAGTCAATGCCCTGGAGACAATTGGATGTTTATGCCTTTTATTTTGCTTGAAGTTGGACGAACCACATGGCTTTTGCTCAGTCCAACTCTCCAGGAACTTTGGGCGGGGAATAAACTGGGGCTTTGTGCTGAATGTATTAACTATAGTTCCATGAAGCAGGGCATTCCCTCTGTAAATAAAGAGACAGATATAAAAACACAAGTATTACTATAAATTTCCTGCTGTTATTTTGCACTGTGCTCTCTGGGACTGAAGAATAGATACAGATAAACAAGCCAATTTTACAGTTAGGTTTGCACCATAAACCTCTCGTCATGTGCAACTAATCAACGTTGCAATGCTCCTGTAGATTGCCAAGTCACATTAGTCACTTGGTTTTCCCATCATCTATTTTTACATAGTTCTTCCTTGGGGGCAGCTGCTTTTGTGTGTCTTCTTTTCTTTTTTACAACATACCTTTTGTGCTACGCTTCTGACTTCTTAGAAAAACTCTAGCATTAGTTTCCACAAAAGCTGTCACATGGATTCCCAAGTTTTAGTTTTCTGACATCAAATTCTGGGAAACAAGAAAATTGCTTTCAGTTATTAAGCTAAAAGGTTTTGAGAGGGGAAGTTGTGCTTGTTGCTTTTGATTTAGTATAGTTAATTTTTTTCATTGCAAAAGTTCCTAATAAATCCTGTTAAAGTTATTGTTGGATTGTTTTAGGAATAGCTTTTGTATTTCCCTTGCCTTTAAAAGGAACAAACTTTTGTAGTTTGGACTAGACTTTTCACTGAACTCTGCTGTTCTGTTTTGTTTAAGAGAAAAAATAGTATTGAAAATGTTCGCAGACATCTCAGCAAAAACAATTCTAAGTGAGCTACCAACATGAAATTAGCAACACATGCTGTATACATATACAAAAACTCAAAACAAACAAGTCAATAAGTCTAAACCACTGAATTTTCCAGGGAATGTACCTGGGCCTATAATCCAGAACAGCCCTGATCAGGCGCTCCTGACACGATTTCTCACAGAGCAGTCAAATAATAATCACAGTTGTCCCGGAGGCAAGGACCTAATGTAGAGAAGGTCAGTTAAAAAAACTGTGAATAAAGCCAAGCATCAGCACAGGACTCTGCTGGTTTCAGAGAGAAAAATCTGGAAAAAGGCTAAGTCACTTTAAAATCAATCAACAAATAAAAAACTGTGACATAGCTGAAGATTTTTTTTCAATGTTCTAGTTCTAAGTTTTTTTTTGCCAATGTGAGTGAGCATTTTCAGTAGTCATTCCCTGTTAAATTGTTCCGTATGACACACAAATAATGAACTTTTGTTTTGATTGCTTTGTATTTTTGAATTACTTGGCTTGTTAAACATCTGGTGTTTCCTGCTGTATGACAGACTCTTTGATATTAACTTGTCTGCGTTTGTGTCTCTGCTTTGGTCATAATAGTATGCTATACTGCACATGTAACAAGCTCCCAAAGAAGCTCTGATTTGAACTTGCTACTCATTGCCTCATGCTTCCACTGATTGTTTTACTGATAAAATTCTCTGTGTGATAGCAATTCCCATCCAAGAGAATAGTCCATGTATGCAAATTGCTTGAGTTGTAGATTTTTTTTTTTTTCACGTGTCCTGTCACATTTCAGGCTTTCCATATAGACAAGCTGGTTCCCTACATGTGCCAGGGCACTTTTTGCTCGACATAAAAGTATGTGGAAAAAGTATATCCAGGCCCTTTGATGGTGGTGCAGAAGTATGGCTACTAACATAGCTCACCACCGTCAGGGTGTGAATGTGTGTGTGAATGGGAGGATGACTGACTGTAGTGTAAAGCGCTTTGGAGTTGTCGGACTAGTTAAAGCGCTGTACGAGTACAAGCCATTTACCATTTAATTGCAAGATTGACTTTATTAAATCCAAACTTGATCCAGCATAAGAGTAGGCAGGCCACACTGATGTGTCCTGGGGGAGTGGCGGCCTAGTGGTTAGAGCAGTATGCTTGCACTCAAATAAGGTTGCAAGTACCCAGTTTGAACCCTGCAGACTGCCACTCTGGGTCACTGAGCACAACTATTACCCCCAGAATGCTCCCCAGGCACTGCACAGAGGCATCCCACTGCTCCTTAAAGGAATGGGTTAAATGCAGAGGACAGATTTCATTGGAATGTATGTTTAAAAAGAATATCGCTGATTGTTATTATTTGTAGTGTTGTGTGTGTGTGTGTATGTGTTAGGGTTAGTGTATGGCCCCGTCCCAATACCCACACTTCCATCCTCGTGCCCCTTAAATGTGCATTCCTGCTGGGGGTCTGAGTGCGTAGTATGTCCCGATTCTCCAGAGTGGTAATTCGCCCCGTCCCTTTGCACCCTTGATCCACACTTTGGTGAAGTCTGCATTGATGTGGGCTGCACTTAAGTGTATTACTTACAATTCATGTGACATTTTGAGCCACAAGATGAAAATATTTGATCTAAAAAAAACAAAAATCATACTGCCACCTTAAATGAACGACTGACTAATCACCAATTTTTGTTTCTTAAAACAAATATGGTAGTTATTTTTACTTATAAAACTGAAATTTCCAGTAGCAGCTGGTTTAATTTTATTCTATCTGCCTTGTTGAATTTGTTTGATGTATTTAAAATATGATGTATTTAATTAGTTTGATGTATTTAGATATTTAAAATGTATTTGAAGTATTTAAAATATCTGAGAGCACAAAGTAAAGTTTTGCATGTCTAATTAATGACTGTTTTACCTAAAAGTGCGTTTGTGAACAAGTAAGCAACCAGCCATGCTTGCTGTCTGCTATGTTATGTCTTTACCTCACAGCAGCTGCTCACGAAGTTGTAAAAATTACAATAAATAAATAATTATGAAAATATCTAATGTCTTTTATTATTATTATTTGCTTATTTTCTGTAAGAAAAAAAACCCAATGTCACATCAAAGTGCTATCATTATTTAAAGACACACAACATATTTTTTTATTTTATATTTTGTGTAAATAAATATATTACTTACCATTAATTTCACGTTTGTGACAATACCCACTCTGCCATATCCTCTCAGATTTTGGTTCCTGCAAGTTATTCCCCTCAAAATGCTGGCTTTTTGCTATTTTAGTCATTTTTAGCAGTAAAGACAGTAAAAACAGTGATGGTCCTGTCATTTTTGGAGTCGCAGTTATGACACAGAGAGATGCAAGTCAATGACATAACCCAAAGTGTCCCAATCCTCCTGGTTTGGAGGCTTTTAACCTGTGCACTCAAACTCTTAAGTGCACTTCTACCATAAGTGCATAGGGTTTAGTGTGAGTATTGGGACAGTAGATATGTGTTGAAATAAGTGCAGATTTGTTGAGTGGCTACACTTCAGCAGGTTTGTCCCCTGGTGGTGAACTCAGAAGGACCAAGAGGGCAGATTTCCATCACCCCTGGTGGCTATTCCCTGAGAGGTAAAGAAGGAGGCCAGCCCACCAGAGCCCACCGGCCGATGGCTGGCCATAGCCCCCCAGGCAGAAGCCCACCACTCCTGAATCTGCCAGTTCCCTCAACCCCCCCGCCGCTATTGTGTTTTCCAATTTTAGCATCCCTTCATTGGCTTCCTGTTGAATCAAGAAATTCAAAATTCTCCTTCTCGAGTATAAAGCCCATATTAATCAGTTCAATCGGGGATCAAATTGCATATTTTCAGCTGGTGCATATTGTTTTCACACTGAACTTTGTCAAACGAATCCAACCTTTTGACCAAACTGTTCAATTCCTGACCTGTGGTGACGCTGAAACACAGAAGAAAAGGGGTTGGTCAATAACACAGCACAATTTCCTTTACCTAAAAAATGAAAACAAAATGGAATATCCACAGATTTTAGCCATGTTATTGCAATGTGCCAGACAAGCACAATTCAACAATGAGCTCAGCATGAACGGAAGACTAGGCAGAGAATCACAGAGACTGTTAGATTTTACACAAGGTGGGAGAGATATAATAACCGTATAAGGCGGTAGCGTACGAGCAGGGTCGCATACAGCTTCACTGAACTGATGTCACGCTTCCACAGATGTCGAGCACAGTATTTACAATAAATGATTTACTTCTTTAGTTTCATTTCTCAATTACTATTGTATTTCCCAGGATTGCCCTGGACCGTAGTCCACTTCTTGTTTTGGTAGTCCCATATGTATTCGAACCGCTCCAGACTTCAGTTTAACCAAGCTGAGCAGACCCAAGTTTGCTTTAGTAGTCCACATAATAGCTCGATTATGAATCCACGAACCAAACTTTCTGAGGAAACAAACCAGAGTCCGATTAAAGTGCACTAAGCATTGCTGGTGCGAATATACCGTGACTCTTCCGTTTGCATCCGCATGTTTTAGTGACCTTTTCTTGCTGCGCATTCGAGTGAGTTTGAAGAATGACAAAAAACACTGATTGGCCATCAGGCAAATCTTTAAGTAACCAATTAGAGACCAGCATGAAGTAACATGGAAGCCTAAAGTGTTCCGACATACATACACACTCAAGGAATACAGAGCCCATGTAATTCAAACATTAAAATTAGGCTACGTTCACACTGCAGCCTGAAGTGACCCAATTCTGATTTTTGTTTTGCCCATATGCGACCTGGATCTGATCTTTTCATGACAGTCTGATCGACACAGATCGGATTTTTTCAAATGCGACCCAGGTCAAAAATTCAGTCGGTGGAAAGTGTATTTGGCCAAGTTTCACAGCATTGACGTTCAAGGCTTTCAGTAAAAGATCAATTATGTTCGCCCTTGTCACAACACCATAATAGGAAACTCTTTAAGATGACCAGTAAACACTCATGTATATATCTTCATCCACATTGTGTTACCAAAGTTAGAGTTTTAAATGTGAATAGTATGTAGCCCTTAGCTGTTTGCTGATAAAAGAGCTTCTTTACTTTGCTTTTATGGTTGGACATTCTGTGTAAGAAAACCCTCCTGTTGTGTGTAATTTTGCAAAAACAAAACAGTCAAATTCTGGAAAGTTCTGTTTGCACAGCACTTGTTTTATTATAAATGATGAGGTCTGGGAAAGTATGTATATATGGATTTTATTACGTGATTTATAGATGCTTAGAACTTTTAACCTTTTGGTTTGTACCTGGTAACCCTTGATCGTTAAAAATAAACAAAAACTGATCAAATTATTTGTCATGCTTTGTCCCTTCCTATATCCCTCTACATAGCCAATGTAAAAATAGTAATTTTTTTTTCTTCACCTTTTGTCCCGAATCCTTCCTTCTCTTCCTGTCTTTGTTCTTTCATTTTCATCTCATCTGTTTTTTTTCACTCTTCTTTCCTCTTCCCTATCCTACCAGTGGCTGGAAAGCCCTTTTTCGTTGTGTCCAGTTTCTCCCACCGCTGGTTATTCGGATGGGAGGGCTGTCAATTCTACGGCTGGGCGGGCTTCTTCTTTGGCTGTGGGAGCCTCATCACCATGACAGTAGTGAGCCTGGACCGGTACCTGAAGATCTGCCATCTCCAATATGGTGCGTCTAAAAAGTTCTACAAGCATTTGAACATCATGTACTCTCCCAGGTTGGGGAAATATAACTGAGAATTTGTCACAGTTGTGTTTACTATATATTTACTATAACAGTGTGGCTGATATTTCTTTGCGTTAAACAAAATTTCAAGAATCTAAAACCAGAGGAGGAGTATTCTTTGTTCTTGTGTTTTACTTTTCAGCAGATGACAAACTGTGGACGTTTCTTAGGCCATGTGCACACAACAATGTTTTTGGGTAATAATGGAAAGGTTTTCTTGCATTCTTACTGTTCGGTTTTTCACCACAACGGCACACGTTTCCTCTGAAAACCTCACAATTTAAAAACAGATTCCACAGTGTAACGTTTTGAAATCTTGCCTGTATGGGGAAGCACTGTAACATATACAGCGTGACTTGGTGTTACCACCTTTTGAAACAGGAAGTGTTTGTATGCATGTGCATGATATTGAGTTTATAATAACATACAGGCTACGAGTAGCGTGACAGGGAAATTACACGGTTTTTGTAACTTTTCTACTTGCATTGTTGGCACAGAGATTGTAATTAAAATGTCATGTAGATGTGTTAACAGCAACACAAAATCAATAATGTCTTCAATGGGTGTTTGTTGTGTGCACAGGGCCTTACTCATGGTATAACCTCTGGAACAGTGGTGTCTAGTGTCCATCCTGAGTGGACCAAGGAAATAGCTAAAACGTTCAGGACACTGGCTTTTGAAAATTTGAGTTGGACATTTCTGCACTGGACAGTAAACATTTAATCTCCTCCAAAATAGTTAACACAGTTTACTATCTTTTTGCTGGACTTTGTTTGACTTTAACCTCTTTTAGGCTGTTGTTGTAAATTCTCCTCCACCTGTTTCTGGTCTTAAAGCAGCCAAGGAGCCTGTTAATGCCTATATGGCACATACCAAGGATCATATTGGATATTGACAATTTGTTTAGTAAATATGGCCAAATATGCCTAATGTTGCTAGTTTGCATCATAGTTCTAAATGTATATTTACTGTATAGGCTGTATTAAAATGAAAAAAATGTCCACTTAAGTCATCATTTGCTTAACAGCAAACACAATTTTTTTTACACAAAAAATACATTGAAGCAGCGATTTATTTTTTGGACGGTCAGAAATTACAGTGACACTTGAGCTTCACAATGTATATCCTCTTTATACAGGATTTCAGGTTCTTTTATAAGGAAAGGCAGTATTGCCATTTTTTTTGTCTGGCCTTCACTGAATTGTTATTGTATTCATTGTCCATTTTCATTGAACAAAGATTCTTATTTACCTTACATTTATTATTAAGTCATGTCAGTTATGCATCAATCATGTATATCTGCCTTTAGTGTCAGTGGCGCAGGAAGCGATGATGCCATAAGAAAATAATATTTCAGAATCACCTTACTCTTGCCATCGTGTAAGTGAGTCTGCCGCAAATGTTTTTGGCAATGCTTAAAAATTCACCTCGTTGTGCGCTGCAGCTCTCGCATGCCCACTGCACATGTGCATCCCTTCCACAGAATAGCTGCAACTGTGACCCAGATATTGCTACAAGACCCAACACTATTACTTAATCTCAGATTGCGCTAAATTGGTGCTTCACTCATCCTGGCACGCTGGATGCTTAAAACTGAAAGTGCCATGACTTGTATCCAGATTAATTTGGCTAATTACGACTTGTGCATTAAAATGTCATTCCCAAATGTCTAGCTGATCACATATTAAATGTTATTAAAAGAATCATTGATGTCATGGTTAAAGTCGCATATGCCGTATACCAAAGACATGAGAATACATAAAATCTCTTTGAAATCTGAAGGTTTACCCAGTGTAACGTTTATGTGCAGCATATGTGGAATGACGGGGAATCACGTGAAAGCAGCGTTAGTCTGATCTTAATGACCACTTCGGTGGTAGCTGTCCATTAGCATCCAACAGGAGTTTAATTTATAAATGAAGCACATGCCCAAAACGAGGCCTGAAACTGGCATGTGTCGCTTCCCATGCAAAGGTTGTGATCCATAAAGAAAAACTTGACATTATAATCAACGGTCCCTCACACAAATTCTGACCCATATGTACGCTCATTTAGGATACAGGGGTAAGGTGGGGAATGCAGATGGAAATCACACTCCATCATGATTCCTCTCAGATAGACAGAAACTGTATTTCTGACTCAAGGTCCAGCTAAGAAATAAATAAATACGGAAAACCTCAAAATACCAGATACGGTAGCCAAATGACACAAATGCATACATAATGACATTCACTAAAAGACATTTTAGTTACATTTTTGCTGTCTCTGACAGAGCTCATACTGGTACAAATAATAAAAACACAGTTGCTGACACCAAGTTGGGATGACACACTTGAAGCCCCATTTTACCTGTTTTTGACCTACAGGTGCGTTCACCTGAACAGTCTCACAATTGAAGGAGGCACCCCTCTTTGACTAAGTTTAAAACACAGCTTACTGTGATTCACACAGTCAAAAGCTTAAAAAGAATCAATAAAAGAAAATAAGCATATATACAAAGAGCAGTGCCATGTTTGCCCCGAAGCCAAATGGTTTTCTTTAGAATTGATCAAATCACATATTCTTCTTTGCATAATTTTTTTAATACTTTTGATATAATGCTAGCATTATAGTAGTTTCCAAGCTGCCAGACATTCATTTTCACTCCATATCAAACTTTATCATAAGTGTTCAAAACCACAGTGTTGATAATATTTGCACTGGTGAGCCATAACTTTACATAAGGACCTTTGAAATAAATAACAAGAAGCTCAAATTTAGTCTACTTAAATTGTGAAACTCATAAAACATTTGATCCAAGTTTTCTCACCATCACATTTCTCTCTGGCTGGCATTTATGGTTGAATGAGGGTGTGAAGAGGACGGAGCATAAGGTAGAACACATGGAGTTGTCATTTCTAAAGGGAAATTGCTTGCTGGCATGCTTTCTAATAGTTTTATAATTCATAATTCGTTTTGCCATAGGCCATTTTTTAGCTTTTAACCACACGTACACTTTTAGTATGCATCACAATATTAATGTAACGCAATGTTCCCTAAATGAGACCTTGGATCAATATCATTAAGTAAATATCTAAGTCTTTATCCCTGTAAGGTTGTTTTCTTCCTTAACAGCTCTTAATCTGTTTTATGGAATAGTGACTGGATCAAAATGGAAAATACGTTACATACTGCTGCATACTACAATGTCAAATTTAATTTTCAACTGAGGTTAGGATGGAGGTTAGATGAAATTTGTTAATGTCTTTCATTATAAATGTTTTTTTTTTTGCTGTTTTGTTTTTTTAGGCTCATGGTTAAAACGCCACCACACCTTCCTATGCTTGGCCTTTGTATGGGCGTATGCTGCCTTCTGGGCCACCATGCCACTGGTTGGCTGGGGGAACTATGCTCCGGAGCCCTTCGGGACCTCCTGCACCCTGGACTGGTGGCTCGCCCAAGCCTCTGTGTCAGGCCAAAGCTTTGTAATGGCTATTCTCTTCTTCTGTCTCATCCTCCCTGCTGGCATCATTATCTTCTCATATGTCATGATCATTTTTAAAGTGAAGTCGTCCTCGAGGGAAATTTCCCATTACGACGCCCGCATCAGAAACAATCACAACCTAGAGATGAAACTCACAAAGGTGAATATATCAGGGTGAATTGAAACTATAAAGACAGAAGACAAAAACATATTGCCTTCCAGAACTGACTGTATAAAATTCTGACTTAATTTTGGTTTTTCTCATCTCCCAGGTGGCTATGCTGATCTGTGCAGGCTTTTTGATCGCCTGGATTCCTTATGCGGTGGTTTCAGTGGTGTCGGCGTTTGGCGAGCCAGACTCCGTGCCCATCCCCGTGTCTGTCATTCCCACATTGCTAGCCAAGTCCTCAGCGATGTACAATCCCATCATCTACCAACTTGTGGATCTGAAAAACTCATGCTCATCCTGCTGTATCAGGGTCATGAAGAAACGGACGCACTTTAGGAAGTCAAGGTAAAATGTGTGCCTCTGTCCAGTTGTAATTACATATCTGGGTGTTTGGTGCTGACGCGGGTTTTTGGTATACATTTCTTTCATACCGTTAAGCCTTCCTTAATTTATACTGCTTGTCTGTCTAGAAACACTTGAGAGTTTGTCTTAGTTGTGTATTATAGAGCTTTTAAAAGGTTGTATTATATTTTCTTTCTTACATTGAGACATAGTTATTTTTGGTTAAGAGGTATAATATTCCCACTATTGTAATGAAACAAAGGCATCCTATAAAAAAAAAACAGTGAGCTCTGCTTCTACTCCTTATAGTTCGACTCACAAGGTTTCCTTCTAAGAGAATGCTGAAAAACATTTCTTCAGGTTTTATCGTTCATCATTCTCTTCTCAATTTGAAACATGGCTGGAGGCTTTCAAAACTTCTGGGGAATTCTTGGCTTAAAAAAATCAACAGGATGATGCTAAAAATATTCAAGCCTCGATAATGTAGTGAGAAAGTAAGGCCATCAATGTGGCAGAGCAGCTGTAGTTAAGATACACAATTTCTCCAAAATTAAATGGGCAATATGTTCTGCACACCCAAATATAGCAACACTATTTATTTTGCCCCGGGGGTAACACAGGCTGATTTTGTTGCTGTTGTTGGATACCCCTTCATATGATATTTCCATTGTATTATTATTATTATTATTTATTACCCAAATTATTATTATTATTATTATTATAAAATCCTACCTATGGCTGTCTTGATGTAAAGAAATCCTCTCTTGGCACCTGCAAAATGTACTGTTTGCTGTATACTGTTCCTGCTGCTCACATGCTCTGCACATTAATGCCGGCAGATTTGAATTTAGTTTCTGTCAATCTTTTCAGGAAAACGATATTTAGATTTAGTCACATTTTCTCACCTTCCCATGTGACTAAATCTACTTCAAATTTAGTCAACTAAGATATGAAGTCACAAGGGGAAGGCTATTTTTACGGCATCATATCCTAAAGGGATCCACAATCAGTTGTAACAATGGACTTTATTAAAATATCTATTTTAGATGTAAACCAATACAGTAGGAATACTGTAAGCTGTGTATTTTTTATAGATTTAAATAAAACATTGTTACACGGACGTCGCCCTGTTTTTTACGCTGCAATGCATTCTGGGTAAATGATGTATACTAGGTCCCAGCGCTAGCTTCGTCCAGCCAAAACAGCAATGAGCAACGCCAAACCAAATCCATACATTGGTTGCGCTACTCGCTGCAACACCAGCGCACCCCCAACTTGGGAAATGTTAGCCTTCCTGTGTTTGACCCAAGAGGTTCCAGTCCAGTAAGACCTAATCGTGTCATCAACCCAGTATGCATTGGGCAGGTGAAAAAATTGCGACCTACATGGGTCAGAAATATAACAAACAATACACAATTTTTAAAGTGATTATGAGTTTTTAAGTATCACAGACAGCGATTTTTAAGTTAATAGGAAAATCATAACATATTTCGGCCAACATGGTCAACTAATCATGGATCCCTTTAAAGGAAATTAAATTCCTCATGCCTAAACTTTAAAAACACAAACATTCTAAATGCAATAAACAAATAATAAGTGAGATGTATTGTAAGGAATTTAAGAACAACTCTTCATTAAATAAAAATGTGAAAGGATTGCAGCTCTTTGACAAATTAGCATTTACCGTTGCCATATGTTGGTAAATATAAACACTGCAGTGCAAATAAGTTCTAAACATTAGAAATAATAGGGAAAACACAAAGCAGTTATTTCTTTTGAATTATGGGACTTTAAAGTCTTCTGTATGACAATGATTGTTTTTAATTTTAACCTCAGCTTCTTTTTAATTGTCTCTGTATAATAGAAACTAAATCATCTTCATCAGCATAGAGAGGTAAATGTCTGCAGCCAGTCCATTTTGTGTTTGCTTCCCTTATGGTCACTTTCATGAAACGACCATTATTACAACAATCTAGCTCTATCTCTCTTGAATGCTGCAGACCTTTTTTCACGGCATTAAGGCTTGGTTATGAGAGAATTTGAAGGACTGGGGTCTCATCAGGGGTTCTATGACTTACAAGATGGAAAATGCTGCCACCCACTGCAATCATCAACATGTTACTGTAGGTTTTTAACATTTAATCAGATAATTGGCTAACAACCTCAAGGCTTCAGTGTTGTGGTAAAACCATTAAAATGCTACATGGAACTCTCCCTAAGCACAAATGCATGGCGCTCAATGGAACTATAAAAAGCTGATTGCATTTGTGAGGAAAGAGCATTTTAAGCAGTTTCAAATTTAGACTCAACAAATAGGCGAGCTGTGGCTAACCTCCAGATAACATTAACTGTACAGCCTTGTGAGACACCTATGCATGGATGCCAGGATGACCTGCTTCTAAGTGTCGCCTCATGTCCGTTGTGTTTCTGCACATTGTTGGTGCTCCTCCTCACATTTTTGCAAAACATACCCATCCGTCAGCTCTTCTCCTCCGAGTGTTGAAACGGTCACTTCAGACTGTGGAGAGAATCTCCATCGGAAACTCATGACCTTCACCTCAAACAAGCCGTCATTCACTTCCTGTTGCTCAAGTGCATCAAGTCTCAGTGACTGATACAGATCCTCCCACTTTTCCACATAACTAAAATTAGATCTGATTAGATCTCATCTCCTTTCAATAAATGTTATTTTTCTTCATTGATGAAAATGGGATTTTAGTTATTCTTTGCTTGGTATTAGTCCAGATTTTCTATATAAAACATTTTTGCTTAGGAATCCTATACACAATGAAGTTGCACCCCCATCACGCTCCTTTTGTTGATGCTCAACAAGTTCTTCTTTTCCTGATGTATTTCCATGGCAACATTATAGCTCAAAATACAGGCCCTGCATAGTTACGCCATTATTTTGGGTCCTTTTCCGTGTTTTAGTGTAGATGAAAACATTGATGCAAATAATGTTGTGTTGATGGACTATTGTAGGAAACCATTCTGTGTGCAAAAAGGCTAGATTTTTCTATCATATGACAATACTGAAAACGGGTGTATTTAAGTGTTGCAGAAGATGCTGAGTGGTTTAGTTTTCTCATTATTTAGATCTTTGTATATATTGCTGGAAATAAATTAGGTCCTCACATGGGCTTGACTGACTGAAGAGTGGTCCAGTTATTAGTGCTGGTGCCTTCCAGTAAGAAGGGCCTGGATTTAAATCATAAGCGGGTTCAACCTGCGGTCTTTCTGCATGGAGTTTGCATGTTCTCCCTGTGCATACTTGGTTTCCCCGGCTTCCTCCCACAAGGATAAAATGGATAGACCCGTTTGTCAGTATCCACTACAAAATGCAAAGGTACCTGTGGAAATTTTGATTGTCCATCAACATAGACTGAATTCCAAATATACATGATGTGGCCAGGATGTCATATTTGCCCTGAATAAATACTGCAAATATCTTGAACTAAAGTGTGCTTTGAAAAAAGAAGATAAACAGACAGAAAATCAGTAGCTTGCGTTGCCCTGTTATTCTGCGGAAAAAAAGTGAAATTTAATTCACCTTCAAAATGACATGAAAGAGAAGTTATTTAACTTTTATTATCCCACAGAAAAAACTCTGGTCTCTATTATTGTTTGGTTTAAGAACTGTCTTTAATAGCCTTGCCAATACTAAATGGGCTGTTTTATATATGTCTATAACTGGTAAAAGCTTTTTAATTTCAGTAAGACATCAAACTAACATTTAGCTAAAATCCACATTCTAAATTGCCCCACTTTAAGATAATTCATAATAAACCATACTCCAAACAATATTTTTTTTTATTAAAAACCTAACAAAGGAACACTTTGAAAATCTGTATTTGTTCAATTTCAAAAGACCAATTAGAATATTTACATGTTTAATCATTTATGAAACAATTCTCAAAGTAAGATCTGAACTGATTTGAAGAAGTGATTTTTTTTTTTAATGAAAACTTACACTCATTTTTCACTTGTACATCTTTGACCTTCCTCACTACTTCAGTTGATGATGTGGAAAAAAAAGACCGTAGAAGGGGATCGGTGCTGGTGCCTTGGCGCTTATCCCGTCCTCACTAACAAATGCAACACCACACATCAGTAGACAATTGATGTGCTGTTGAACTGGCAGGCATGTTTGGCCCTGTCCTCTACCTCAGTTTTATTGACATGTTTTGTTTATAATTATGTTCTTGCAGGTTCTACACAATCTCGGGCTCATTAAAGGACACAGCACCAGCCAAAGAAGCTCACATCGAGATGTGAAAGAAACTTTTGAGCTTGGGTGACCTTTTATCTCTTGTACCATGGACATCTTGCCTTGTTCCCTGCCCTCTGTGCACTACACCCAACCAATCGCCCGCTGCCTGCTGAGACATCGTCATCTGCTCACCTCTGCTGCTGGTTCCTGCGTGTTTCAGCGTCCTCCCATCACTGGATACCCATCTTTCTGGTTGCTTCTTGTGATTATAACACATTATTCCCACAAGGCATCCCTATATTTGTAGTGTACACTGTTTTTCATCATATAGATCACATGTTGTGTGGACTATTTGATTTTCCATTTCCAGTATTAGAGAGTTCTCAAAAATTTAATGATTCAGGTTTGGGAACTAGAGAGTTTTCTGGTTCAAGTCACATCTTAAGCTATCATGTCTCTGTGTAGAATATGGTTAGAATCCCACAATTCAGTATGTTTGACATTGTTAGTTAAACTGGAAACTAAAACTTCAAAGTAAAAGCACGATTATGTTGATCTTTGTTGCTGTTTGTGCAAGCTGTTGGTGTTTGTAATTTTACACGTGTGTATTGTATATCATAAATCTATCTAAGTATCTGGATAAAGCACTGGATCACGTTATCTCACCTGGTTAATGGCAGTGAGAGCAAGTTAGAGAGTTCTTTCAACTCTGGTTAATGAAAACTCAAACCAGGAAAGGTGGAGCAAACATTATTTACCAGCATTGATCAAAAAAACATATGAGTTCAAGGTAGAGCTCTTTTTCAAGAAAACACACACAGAATGAGCGCACTTTATTTCCCAAACCATTCAGAATGCACTGATGACAGTTTCTTGTCACAATTTTATATCTGGTCAATTGTTGCAAAAATGGGTTGTATTAATTTAAAGAAAAAGACAATGCATTTATTTCTAGAGATAACTACATTTCAAGATATAGAGTTATAGTTAATTCAGGGACTACTAAAATATATTTATTTTTGATATGTTTTCTTTTTTGTTTTGTTTTTTTTGGTTACCAGTAAAAATAAACGTTTTTGCATGTCCTTTCCTCATAAACACTGTGTCCATTTCTGTCTTGTCAACAGTTTCATGGTAATATAAACTGAGCATGAAAAGTGCGGCTAATTGGTAAATGGCCTGCACTTTTATAACACTTTATAAAGCCTAAGGACCTCATCAGTCACTCCCCCATTCAGCCACTGATGGTGTTGAGCTATATTGTAGCCACAGATGCCCTGGGGCCTCTGACCACCAACAGCAGGCAAAACAAGTGAAGTGTCTTGCCCAAGGACACAACGACTGAGACAGACGGAGCTGGGATTAAAACCTGAAACCCATCAGTTACAGGAAAAACACATAGCTTCAGTGCCACTGCCACCCCCAGAGTGTTTTGGTATGGGTGTTGAAAGGGTAATGTAATAATCGCACTGCATTGTGGGATACTGTTATAAGAATTATTATTCTGAAGTCACTATGGCCTCACACCACTCGGACAGAGGAGGCCTGGAGACCTGATGTCTGTGTATAAGATTCACTGTTTTCTGATTGCAAGGCCAAATGCTGCAGCTGCTGAGGGATACTGATTGTTTACGATAGACTGTCTTTGTTTTGTCTCATGGGAAGGCCACGGTGCAGTATTAGGGGAAGCCCGAAAAGTGACACAGGCAGAGACAGGGCAGACAGAGACTGCAGCGGAACCGTGGGGTGCGATTACTTTCCATCTATGTGAATCTCTGCTCTGTTTCTCAATAAAAGTGCTGGAACGTTATACCACCGTCTCGTCATTTAGTAAAGATGGGAACTCAGTTACTATTGTTTAATATTCCACCCAAAACTCCCACAACAATTTGGCGTAAACGAACAAGATCTCCGACCGACGAGCGAGGGAGTCCGGGGACAGGAGCTGCTTTGGCCGGCCCGGAGAGGTTATCCGGCCTCTGGTACCCCGAATGGATTTTCAAGGGATGTGGAGGAGCTCCTGGTCTCGGAGCGTCTCTGGGCGTCGGCGCGAAGATCCGAACCTTTCTTTCATGAGACGGTAAGGGGATTATTTTCCAGCTCTTTTAAAAACAAACGCAATTGGTCAAAAAAAAAATGCTTGCAAGCTTTTAAATTTTAAACCCCATTTTAAAGTATACCTCAAGAAATTTTAAAATTAAAAACTGTAAACCTAAAAGGTAGTAAAAGTAAAAGCCGGTAGAAATAATGAATTATATTTAATCCTTAAGGCAAATAAAACAGGGTTCACAATACCGAACGGTGACTAAGGTTTAAACATTAAACTAAAATTCAAAATTTAATTAGAATACGTTTTCAGCTGAAATACGGACTTTCCCACAAGGGGGAAGGAGGGGCAGAGTGATTTTCACCTGGAGAACAGGTGACCGGCTGAGCAGTTTGCAGCTGGTCCATTAAAGTCCTCTTGTCTTGGGTTTGTGCAAGAGGCTGTCCACTTCTGTTGTGGATGAAAGCGGCAGGGATGCTTAAGTCCTTGACTGTTGCGAAGACGTTTGCAGCTTTGATAAGTGGGGACCCCGACCATTATACCAAAAAGGCGACCATCGGATGTGAGGCCTTTCATTTAGTTGGTCGATCGTGCTAAGGACGTAAAAAATAATAATAAAAACACAAAAAAAGGATAAAATAAATAAAATAAAATAAAAAAGTCAGGAAGCAGAAGAGTCAGTATTATGGGTCAAAGGCAGAGTTCTCAGGGGTCCAGCCTAGCCCCAGGGTGAGACGTTCGATTTCATGCTGAAAAACGTAGGGGCCCAGACGCATGACATGCATAAATGATTTGAAATGATTTGATTAAACATGCAGATTTCTCACATAGGGGTTATTATTATTACTATTATTTTATTTTATTGCAGTACTGCTACTAAATAATAAAAATAAAATTAAGAGAAAAAAAGAAAAGCGATTAAAAACAAGGAAACGGAAACGAAACTAAAAAGGCGTTGCACCGGGGAAGCGTTTACGTGGGGACCGATTAGGCACTTCCGTTGTGGATAAAATTGGTCTAAACTGCTAATAGCGACGTATAACTTTCAAAAATGGGTAAGCGTCCAAGTGTCTGCGAGACACAGAGTTGTATCCTTGCGGGACTGAAGCGTAAAACCGCGTGTGGACGAAACATCGGGGGGTCGTAACCAGCGCACGCTCTCCACCTTTTAAACTAAGCGGGAACTTAACGCGTTGAAAACATCTTTCGGCGTTGACGTTTAAAAATTATGAAAAACTATTTAAGATGGTGAAAAAGCAGGCCTGCACGTGTTTGTCTGTCTGAATGTCATCGTTTGTATGTAACCGTACGTATGTATGTATCTATGTAACTAAACGTTCGTCTGTGTGAATTAATTCGGGGGTAAAAGTAATGTTCATGGTTTCAGAATGTTCATTTGTTTTGGGAGAACTGCAGCTCCGTAATTCAAATGACATTTTAAGCATGGACTATGTTAACAATAGAGGTACAGTAAAAGAGAGATTTAAATAACAAAGTTTGTTTTTTAACATTAAATATCAGGACCAAATTAAAATTGATACACGGAGAGATTAACATGGCTTGAACGGAAATATTTCAGCTTTGTTAGAAATTGGAAATAAGCTTTACATAAGCTTGTTAAGTTTACTGTTTTACAAATTTAGGATGAGATCCTATTACTTGTTTTTTAGCCCTAAAGTAATTTAAAATTACTGAGATCTCATTGCTTATAATAATAATGATTAATCACAAACCAGTCCAGTTGAAAGAAGTTTAGATATACAAGATTTTTGATTTAAATAGATGGGGAAAACTGTGCTTTGAACAAACTGTATGGAACTAAATATGGTTGCTTTTCTAAGGTTTTTCTATTCATTTATATTATTTATTTTTTACTTGGAATTTGAATGCAACTAATGAGAAATTTTGAAAAGCGTCAAACTATTAGAAGGCCACGTTACACGCGTCATCAGTAAAAAAAATCATCTGATGTTATTAGTTATGCTGAGCTGAGGCGATCCTCAGAGGGACAGTTTAACCTGAAACAGGACAATAGATATGATAAACAAATCTGACCATGATTTAAACATCTGAATGTTTATGGCGAGGCTAGGTTTGTGTGTTCTGGCCTGGGGCACGAAAACTATGTCAGAGGGAAAAATAAAATAAAGCCAGCTACTGAAGGGTTACATTCTAATTCTAATCTTGGTTTGTTTTGGGTAGCCTTCTCAATGTGCTGAATTATGGGGAAAACTCTTATCATTTATAGAGAAACACTAGAAGCTCAAAAACTAAAAGGGAACAATCATTGCTTTAAAGTTTCACCCTTGACCAATTAGGTTTGATAAGGTATATATGAATAAAAGCATCACTAACAGCAAATACACATGGTCAAAGGACCAGAAATATATCAAAAAAGTTTGTAATAAGTCAAAAACCTATGTCATATTGGAAAAGACATAATTGTGCTCCTTGGAAAACAATTTTGTTTTAGTTTTTTTGGTTCATTTCTTTCGTTTTTTTTTTCCTTTCTTTTGGAGGGGTTTTGAACAAAGTTTCAAAGGAAAGGTGAAGAATAGAAACCTTCCCAGGATCAGAGAAAAAAGGGAAAAACATCACGTTAAAGGGACACTAAGGGGACCAGGGTTTTAACTGCATGCTATTAACACTCTTGTTTTTCTCTGAGTTATTGCTTTCAGATTAAAGGAGACGCCACCTTTTCTGCCAACAGAACACTCTGAAAAGACAGTGCTAGCAGTGCGGTAAGGAGTTATAATCAGATTTGGACACTAAATTATACTTAGTTTTAACCAAGTTATGCCAGATCTTCCAGCAGGAAAGGTGGTGTCTTAAAAATGTTTGTTGCTTTCTGCTATTAACAGCTCTATCTTTCTGCTTCTTTTTCTTTGCAAAGAAACCTGGTCAATATGATAGGATTGTGCTAACATAGAGATTTAGTCTAATTTTAGACATTCTCAGATGCGAGAGAATGCAGAAACAGTGCCGCAGTGCCATGGGGGCTGATCCTTGGGACAAGGACTAAAGGTGATGTCATTGACTTCAGCCTGATCCAGTTTTGAGTTTTATTTTGTCAGAGACAAAGTTTGATTTATTTTTTTTTATCCTTTTGTTTCTTTTATGTTTGTCATGTTAGAGGGAACACTGTAGTTAAAATGTTTGTGACTGCTTTGCTGTAATTTCTTTTCAACCTATGGAGCGTTTTCTTTGGCAAAAAATGCTGGCAGAATTCATTCTGTTTGCAGGCGTGAGGACTGGAGGATGGACTCTTGATGAGAAGGAGAATGTTGGGCTGCTGAATTTAGACATTGGACTGGAAAAGGACAATGAAGGACTATGACTGAGGCATCGGACAACCTTCGACAACAAACACAGATGAGTTCTGCAGACACGACTTCATGCATTTCACTTCAGATTTTGTTGTACACAATTAAAACAAAACACACATTACGAAACACATTAAGATTATGTAAAGGTGAAAACTTTTAAAGAAGCACCTTGATGGGATCATGGATCAACTTAATAAATTAAGTGGGTTTTATATCAACAGTTTAATAAATAAATGAATTAATTAGTTTTCACTATATACGTAGAGTAATCTGAACTTTTAAATAGCATTTCATTTAATGAACATCTTAAGAGTAAGCTGATTTCTGCTACTCTGGCAGGCATCAATAAAACGCAAAGAAAGATTACTGGCTAAAATGGATAAGGTTGCAATAAAATTAGCATAATGACACATCCTACTAACTAACATGGGTAAATTTAGGATTAAAGCATCAGGGTACAATGGTTACAATATTTATGGGGATTTAATATTTTCAACTAGAACACAAATAACTCAATAGTCTTTTTAACCAGTTAAACATCCTAAGGGAAAAAACATCACACTGAGTTTAGCTAACCTTTAACCTGACAGCTTTTAGATCAGGATAATTTAATGGTTATCGTCTTACATACAGAAAATAAGTAAGATTAATTTAATTAGATTAAATTATGGGGACATTTTGGATCTGGTCAGGATGGTTGGGGGGCTGTGATGATAAAAGGATAACAGCTTGAAGGTGATATCAATGAATGAAGGTTTTCTCTGAGGAACATCAAAGCAGCAAAGACACCCCACATTGGAACTCCTGTTTTGAACGGGACATAAGGTGAGATCCTTACAATGAGAGACGTTCCACAGGGGGGTGTGGAGACCCCTGGGGCATGGCACCCAGGACGAGCTGCTGTGGACTTCACACAGCTGGTGGAACCAGAGGGACGACGAGGTGGTCCCACAGGTTACCTGACACCTTACACTGACTGTAAAGGGTTCTGGGTTTTCAGGGTTGCTGAAAACAGAAAGCTTCAGAGAACCTTTCACCCTTCCTGACCAGGCACTCAGAATACGTAGATCATAGATCAGATTGCAGAGGCCTAGACAAGTAGGAATGCGGAGACGCGTTCACCCAAGAACTTCTTAATAAAAGTCCTTAATCCTCAGTTTAAGAAGATAAATAAATAAATAAATAATCACAATGTAAGGTCTACTTTATTTTAGGATTAATTTGGGAACTAATTCTGATTTACTTAAGTAGCTTTGGTTGTTCAACAATGTTAGAACATTTTCAAAAGCTCCTGTTCTCTCTCATTGCTTTGTTTGTAGAACCTTGGCGTCCTTGAACAGTAACAGCATGGTATAAATATTTTGTCTTTTCTGTGCAGAACAGCACCTCACTTTAAAAAAAAAAAAAAAAAAAAAGAGGGAGAGAGGGAAAAGGCTTTCACATGGAAAGGTTTTCTTTTTCTCAGTTGGGTTTTCAAAATAATTGGGAAATGACATGAAACGAATATGTTGATGAAATTGTGTTGCAGAGAACTTCAACTGTCAGACAACAACAGTTAAGACACACATTAAAAGCATTCTGTTAAGAATTATTATGAATTTACTGCAGATACATTTGAACTTAAAGATTACTATTTTAATTAATAATTAAATTGCAGAATTCTGAGAGCTAAATAATTGTGGACAGAAATATCTTGAATGTGAAAGTGCTTGGAGAATGTTTAATAAATGACACATTAAAGGGGTTTTGATAAGAACACTAATTACACCTTGTTTCTGTTCTCTAGTGGGAACAAGGACTCGTGTCTGCAGACCATCTTCACAAAGTGTTTTATTAGAGAGAAATGCAAAATAAAATGCTCAGTGCCCATCCAGAACTGAACACTTATTACCATCCAGCTCAATCATCCAGCCTGAGAGGGGGAACCAGAAGAGGACTGGGGATGAAGAAGCCAGAGAACTCTGATTCCTTATTCTTCAACGGGAGGAGTTACCTGAAGAGACCCTAAGCGCGATTAGATTATTTTCTGCCTTGTGCCTGAATGGCCTGAAGGCTTTCTTAACTTTGCGTTCTTGACGTTTAGAACTCTTCTCATACTGTGTTGCTGTTTGTTTAACTGCTCTGTTCCACTGACTCACATGTTTGATTTTTTTGTGTTATGAGATCTACAGTTTAATGTTACATCATGTTGATCAATATGGGGTTATGAAAAATTGGAAACTGTTTGCTTCAGACACACAAGGATCTATGGTTTATGCACCTTTTGATTTGATATAGGAAGAACTGGGATCTGATTGGCTCCAAAGATCCTTTAATATTAACTGGTAATGATAACACTTAGATTCAATACAGGGTTTTCAGGCTCAGATTGGCCGAGAGCAGATTTCCCTGGGAGGGGGCTTGCCAGTTTTTACTGCCCCCTAGGGGTAGCTTTTTCTGGCGTTTCCCCTGCCCGCACTGAACCTCTCCTGCCTTTGCTCCTGGTGTTGTAAGTTTGGAGTGGTGGATTATTGTCCACTGGAGGCGTAAGTGGAGAAAGGAGTAGGGGGGTATTCAGGGCGGGGTGAGAGTAGACGGATTTGACCTTGGTTACTGAACAGGTTTAGCTTACCATAGTCTAATGTAATTTTAAAATAATGTGCACATAGGTACCTAAAACAGGCCTTACCTAATTAGATGAATCCTAAATTGTAGATGAAAGCTAAACCTTTGATCTTGTGTGTTAAAGCTCTATGAAGCACTCATGTCGATCTGTACTAAAAGTTCCAGCACTACCCGGTTCCAACACGGGAACCCTTTGGGTCCCACTTTACGAGTTTACAGAAATGGTTCCTCTGTGCTTTGTTCACATTTTCATATGATGGGTCATCTTGTTTTGACTTGATGCTGACGACGCCATCATCAAAAAAAAAAAAAAAAAAAAGAGAGGAATGTTATAAGAATTATTATTCTGAAGTCACTATGGCCTCACACCACTCGGACAGAGGAGGCCTGGAGACCTGATGTCTGTGTATAAGATTCACTGTTTTCTGATTGCAAGGCCAAATGCTGCAGCTGCTGAGGGATACTGATTGTTTACGATAGACTGTCTTTGTTTTGTCTCATGGGAAGGCCACGGTGCAGTATTAGGGGAAGCCCGAAAAGTGACACAGGCAGAGACAGGGCAGACAGAGACTGCAGCGGAACCGTGGGGTGCGATTACTTTCCATCTATGTGAATCTCTGCTCTGTTTCTCAATAAAAGTGCTGGAACGTTATACCACCGTCTCGTCATTTAGTAAAGATGGGAACTCAGTTACTATTGTTTAATATTCCACCCAAAACTCCCACAACAGATACCTGGGCATCGGAAATGGCCTTTTGTTTGTTTACATAGTCTTCATCTACAAGGCTGTCTTTCTTTTCTGGTTGTAAAAAGTAAAAAAAAAAAAACATGGTGCAAACGTACTGTGTCATTAACTGTTACACTCGTTCACATAATCACTTTGGGAAAAAGAATGATGGAATCAAAGCCAAGGAGCTTGGATCTTTGAACTAACAAATATTGTCATGAGTCAGAAACAGAGGACCCTGAATTCAGCCAGACAAGCAAAGGTTGAAATAAAAAGGTGATTTATTAACAGAGCAAAAAAACAAAAGAGGGCACCAAGCCAAAAAGCAAAGAGGCAGTGTCCAAAAAACTTAAACAGTCCACAGCCAACAACCTAAAATAAACTGGTCAGAAGTCAGGCTGGTCTATTAACAAAAAGAGCAGAACAGGTCAAATAATCCAGGTAAAACAGAATCAGGTTGGGTACAGGCAGACAGGCAAAACAGGATCAGACTTACCCCAGGCAGGAAAAAACACAAACACAATGATCAGGCAGAGTGCAAGGGACAGAGGCAGGCATAAGTAGGGGAATGAGCAGGTGAATGGAATCAAACTAATTAGACTAGGAGGAACTGATCAGGGTAGTGGCTGGAGGTGGAACTGAACTACTGACATGTGAAAACAGGTTAAACTAAAAAACAGTTCAAGAACCAATCTAGAACACACAATAAATGACAAGACCCAACCTAAGATGGAACCAAGACTGAAACATGACACAAGCTAAAGTAGAAAAGAACCCAAAAACAGAAACTAAACTAATGCAGGAACTCAAACTATGACAAATATATGCCGAATGGACTCTGGATTGCAACCGTGAGATGACAAACCTTTCTTAGAAACACCCTATCCCGATACATGTGTGTGTTAACAACATGTTCAGACTGGTAATTTTGAACCAAAGCTTGTTGTGCTTTTCTACACGGAGCTTTTAGAAGGCTGCAATCGCTAGCCAAGCCTGCTGAGGCTAGCAAAAAGAGTAGGAGTAAAGGAGAGCCTTTAATATAGGAGATTAATTTAAAGGGATCCACAGTTAGTTATAACAGTGGACATTATTTGAGAAATATCTATTTTAGATGTAAAACCAATACAGTAAAAATACTGTAAGCTTTTTAGTTTTTATAAAATCGACATGTTGTTCGTGCTGCAAGCATTCTGGGTAAATTATGTATACTAGGTACTAGCACTAGCTTCGTCCAGCCAAAACAGCAATGAGCAACGTTAAACCTTTTCAGTTTGAACCGGAGCATGTTGAAATTGATGACAAAGTAGTGATAATAATAATAATGTTAATAATAAAAACACTGAAAGACACATACCACTTGTAGTAGTGTGTGATCCAGCAAGTAGTGCTCGGTGTCCGGTGTCAGATCCAATAACACGTAGGATCTGATTGAACCGGTCTTCGGTCCGTTAACACGTGTTCCAGTGTCGGATCTGTGATTTCACATTTATAAGGGCTTCCAGTGTTGCCTAACTCTGACGGTTATTCCAGCGCCTTTCCCTTGCAAGGCAGCGGGGTTTAGGTGCTTTATGGTTTAAAATAGCTGCTTTTTTTTCTTGTTTTGAAATTACAGCCAACAGTGACAGAGTGGAATTGTCTAAATTCACACCAGTCAGACAATACAATAAAAAACAACTTGAGTGATATTAACCTTACTGTGTTAACTCTGTAGGTTCCAGTCCATTAGGACCTAACCACATCATCAACCCAGCATGCATTGCGCAGGTGAAAAAATGGCTAAAAATTTAAAATAGTAATGTTTACGCATCACAAACAGCATTGTTTAAGTTAATAGGAAAATTACACCATATTTGCGCCAACATGTTCAAACACTACATCATAAAATGTCCTCACTTCATGGAGTGGTATTTCATTCTTGTGATGTCTTAACCAGAGCTTTTAGCAGGCTGCTAGCCTGGCCAGCTAACACTAGCCTAGCCAGCTAAGGATAGCAAACAAAGTGAAGTAAAGGAGATCCTTTGTGAATATTCTCTGCTTCACAAATAAATTAACCGACAAGCCCCTAAATATTTCCAACATAAATGCAGAGTGGATGTCAGGCTTATAATAATTTTTAACAAATTTGTCCAGCAGACACTGGAGCAGAGGAGAACTGTGAGGTGAAGGAGGACTGAAGAAGTACTTCTGAAATGACGGGTTTTCTCTTTAAGACGTAATATTTGGAGATCCTGGAGCCATCCAAAGCGGCTTTGTCCATGGAAATTTCTGAATCGTTCACTGGTATAAAAAATAACTCTATATTGAAGAGATAGAAAGCAAGCTCAGCATCATAGAATGGTGGTAGGTGGCAGCAGGTCATGTAAATCCTTTGTCTAGTTATCATGCTCAAATGAATCAGTAGTAATGATTGGTTGAATCATTCAACTCAGGCCGACAGCAGAGCACCACTATCATCTTTTCTTCGTTGTTGAATAAAAACTGCTTTATCGCAGCCACATCCAGATTTTTCAACTCCAGCCACAGTTCAACACTCGCGTTCAGTGTGAACTTACCTCCACAGCACAGCATCTGCTATGTACACAAAAGCTGTTGCCCCGGAAAATGCTGACCACGTCCCACAATGCATTGCAAAATCACATACCATTTTGAGCCAAAATGATAGCTCTAAAGTATATGGTTTCTACTTCTCTTATCCCTTATTTTCTTGCAAAAGTATTCAGCTCCTTGACATTCATGTTTTGCTGCCTCATAAGCTGGAATTAAAATACTGTTTGAGAGTTTTCACTATTTCATTTACAGAACATGTCTACAACTTTAAAGATGTATTCATTTACTTATTGAAAAGCAAACAATAAATAGGACAGAATAAAAGAAAGCTCCAGCACGTATAACTGTTAAAGAAGATGGTTGTGGAGAGATATTTACTTACAATTACGTGGCATCTAATGCCTGTAAGCACAAGGTAGATACTAAATAATGTGATTGGGGTATTTGTGACTTGCCGCTCAACATGTAGGTTGTATTTGTGCAAAACAAAATTAAACAGCAAATATCTCATGCTCAGAGGTGGAAAGAGTACCAAGATAATGTACTAAAGTAAAAGGAGTTACTTTGATAAAAGTTTATTTAAAGTCAGAGTCTGCAATTTTTCCAGAAGTCCCGTTTTAAATGACTGCGCATGCGCAAGACCATCTTACCTGCTCTTTCACTCCTCAGGTGGATCACATGAAAAATCTCTTAAATCCACTCGGGTATTTCTTACTACTGAGGCCTTCCAAAACTCTGACCAATCCTGTCATTTCAACCAAATGGCAGGGATTGGTCAGAGACTTTACAGACTTGCAGCTCTCACAGAAATCTAAATTTTCATCCTCCTTTTTCTGAATATATAATGTATTGAATACTGTCAGGATGGAAGGACCATTTCACCCAGTATAACAAAAAGTGTTTCTGAACAAGATTATTAACTATAGCTTTAAATACACGTAAATTTACCAATCCAAAATGTTACGTATGTTAAGTAAAAGTAAAAAATACCTTATTAAAACAAAAGTAAAAGTTACTTAGTTGCTTTTTATGAACAGAACAAAGTCCTCTCATCCATCTTACAAAGTAAAAGACAAGATATTAGCTTCAAACTTTTTTAAATTTAGAAACTTCAACTATAGTTGATGTGCTTTCGCTAGCTCCACTAATGTCCGATTGATGTTGAGATCTGTTAATGCTGACTTCAATGGATCTGCCGTTGCGTCTGGTGTTTTGTTTGTTTCTTTTTTTCACTCCGTGACAGATGTGATTTCAAATGTATCTGAGTAAAATACTTAAATCAAATCATACTGAAGTACAAGTAAAAGTTCAGCTGTTGTAAACTACTTTAAAAAGTACAGAGTATATGCAAATTGTACTTAATTGTACTTAACTGCAGTAACACAGTAAATGTTACTAGTTAGTTTCCACACCTGCTCATGCTTATAGGTGTTTTATCAAAGTACTTTGGTTTGGTTGCAGCACTGAAACACACATAGAACCATTATTCCGAGGCTAGATATAAGGCCATGTAATGTTTAGCTCTGGTACCTTTAGTTCTGACACGGCTGGGTTTAGACTAGTACTGCAAAGGAAATACAATTTATATTTAAGAAATGTTTCAATGTTTAAATGTATGTGTACTTACAGGGGAATGTAAAGTTTCTTTGTAAAGACCAACCAAATCTGCATTTTCTCCTGTTATACCCTGTTTCATGTGTGCTATGCTAAGATGTTTGGTCTTTAAACGTGCCTTGACTTCTCAGCACTGTTTCTCGATGTTAATGTGTAGATGGTTGTCCCAATCTAGGATTCCTGGGATGACACCCCCCCCCACCCCCCCCACCCCCCCCAAAAAAAATGCCAAAAACCTGTAATACTGAAATTTGTTCAGCTTCTGTCTTCGCCCGGAGTTAAACTAAATCAATTAGGTCTTATCAACACATACAAAGTTCTTGGATTTATTTACAAATGTTCTATAATTCTATGTGTAATGTGAATGTATGCAAATTTCTTTCGAATTCAAACAGACTTCACTCAAGTCTTATGCTTGTGCATTTTCACATTTACCTTTCACCAATTTAAAAGTGACCTGTCTCAGCTGTTTAATAGCTTAGTCTCCTCGGTCAAAAGGAACTTTTAAATCCCGAATGTCACAAAATATCCCAGAGCATTTTCAGAGGCTAAAAGATGCAATAGATAAGTGTAAAGTATCTGTCAAAAAAAAAAAAAAAAAAAAAAACAGTAACAGAGAAAGAAGTGATAATTATCCTCTTGCAAATGTTGAGAGGTGATAATTCAGAAATAATGATTAAAAAACAGGTTATGGAAGTCTTACTACAGCTTTTTTCTAAAGAGATGATCATTCCCGACCTGAGACGCCTTCTTGCCGTCTTGGTGTGACCTACGTAGTGACTATGGCAGTATGGGGGCTGAAGATTTGACACTTCTGAGCCACTGAGGGAGGCTCTTATAAAGTCTAAATATTCCATGTATGCTGGAATAAGCTAAAGGAAGTGTCTTAGTATTCTATGTTTACTACCTTGCATTTAAATGTTTATACATATTATAGCCAAACTTAAATGTATTTCATTGAGATTTTATGTGATAGACCAACAAAAACCATTGGGTAATTTGAAAATAAAATTGAAAAAGTTACATGGTTTTCATTGTTTCAAATGAACATTTGTAGTCAACACTCTTTACTCTTTTTCACCTAAATAAATTTCAGTGTGGCCAGTTTCATTCAGAGGTTATGTATAGGACATTTAACATTAGATATCCACCTGAACACAACATCACAACTTTATAATGTGTTGATGGCAGCGTCATGCTCTGGGGATGCTCTCCTAAACAGAAAAACTTTTTAGAAGTGTGAAAAGTTCTCTTCCAGCTTCATGTTTACGCACTACTTTGATGCTCTACCTCATAAAATTCCAATGAAATACACTAAAGTTTGTGAGTACAATGTGACAATGTAACAATGTGCCAGACCCCCATTTGGGTCCCAATATGGCATTTTATTCTCAGAAAATGCTATATTGCCATAACTTTTTAGAGGCATTTTTTGTTGAAACTTTGACTTTGTTTAGCCAAAAAGAAAACTAAAGGAATCACAGTCAGATAAAACATTCTAAAAATATTTTAGACTAGTCTATTACCTGAAACTGATTAAAAACAGACTATACCGTTATACTTCCATTACATTTAAACCAGATTCATATCTATTACAATAAAGCAGATTGGAAAAAAGTACTTTTTTACTAGTTGGAGCAAAATCCAGTTCTGATGAGGTAATTCATCATAACACTCAGAAATGATTTAATGATTTAGTAAATACATGTATTTGTATTTCTCCTTACGTTTTCTTGCGGAAGTAATTCTACATTAGTCAAAGTCACTGGATGCCATTGCTGTGGTAAGGCTTTTGGACACATACCGCAATCAAAACAATGTTTGATTTTAATGAAGATTTTTTTTTTGTCTTCTCTTCATCTCCCAGCTAGTCGGTGATCCATGGATAATGTGTTCAGGGTTGGGGGTGGCGAGACCATTAAAGTCATTTTGTATTGCAGTTTAATTCATCCCACAGATTTCAGATGATTAGTTCTTACAGTGATGCCTCGTGTTATACAATCTGTTCTGTCCTGTTTTGTATTTCTGCATATATGTATAGAATTGTTCAATTGAATATGTGCATGTGTTCATAATGTTATTTCCATTAATTAACAGCCATTTTACAAAATATGCAAAAGTTACCATTTGGGTTGAAAATTTGCTCTAGATGGGATTGTCCACCAGCTATATAATGACCCTTGTTTTTATTTGCCTATATAGGTTTAATGTAGGAAAACTCTGGATAAAATGTTGGATCAATATGGGTTCTAACGCTGAAGAGATTTCCCTAATACCCATTTGAGACCCAATAAGCAAAAAAAATAGGTTGCTAAGTTATTTTGCTGATATAGTTATTTCATGTCAGATTCAGATTTATTTATTGCTCCATGGCAAAGATCACAAAAAAACAGTCACTTTCTGTCATGTGTTTCCTGTGAGCAAAGGGGAGCAGAAAGAAGATAAAATCTTATTTTGTCTGCCCCTAGTCAAAAATCTAAATAACTTTGCAAAGCTGCTACAGCCAAAATAAAGCAATACCATAACAAACGTCCATGTTCAAGTAAACCAACAAACACTAAAAATATCATTCCAGATGGGTCCCAATCATAACGCCCCTTGTGAGTGCAAGTCCATTAGTTCTTTATACTGAACCAGAGAGACAGTTACGATGAAGTGAAGTTTTGTACAATCAAAGCAGAAGAATGCATTGTATTTTTGTATTGTAATGTATTTTTGTATTTTTCACAACCTTCTATCACCTGCAATTTATAATTTGTATTTTTTGCAAAACTACCCTCACAAATATAGTAATGTTGCTTTGCTGCAGTGCTGTCTTATTGAACTACATACATATTCTTTTGTCCTGTGGTGTCTTTGTTCCTCTCCCTAACTGCATATAAATATGTTGTCCTGTAATGTGGCTTATACAATGGTCTCTGTGCTTGCGTACATCGATTTAGTAGATAAAGGAAAACGTTTTGTCTTGAGCAATCTCAGGTTTAATAATGGTGTATATTCAGTCGTGGGTTTATATGAGGTTGGTTTTAGATTTATAGCTATACTAAAGAAAAAAAGTGTATTGTTCAAATCTATGGTTTGATGTATAAGGATGTACAGGAAATGATGCAACCAGATTCTTAAAACTAAAAACGCTCACATTATGGTATGGAGAAACTTTGGTTTTGGTCAAATGAGTTTATGGTCAAATCAATGATTGTAGTGTCAAGGATCTGAAGTAGCTAGACAAGCCCAAACCAGTAGCTGTGCTTGATAGCTGGTATGAGTTGTTTTTACTTGTAATGGTGTCTTCACACCGAACGCAAATTCAGCGACAGAGTCGGCACTTTTGCGTGCCGGGGCTCACCTGATGTATCACCGGCAATTTGCATTGTGAGTGACAAGCCAGAAATGAAGCAGTAAAATGAAACTATCTTGTGACGCCTTCTCTTACTTGCCACTCCAGTCTCCTCACTCACTCTTCTGCAGGCTTGGTCCTTTCTGAACTTGTCTCGTTAGTAATAATTGGTTGAGTCATACAATTGAGACTGACACAGCCACATCCAGTTCTTGATTGGTTGTCACGACGCGAAAAGACACAAAGGTTCCGAGACACGGTGGCTTCACGTCTGTCGCAGGTGTTGTGTGTCTCTGGCTTTGCTTTTCTCGCCACATCACTTCTGTGTTGAACCTGTAGGGATGTCATGTGAATCTGTTACGTAAAGCTGCCACGTTTGTGTTCAGTGTGAACACGCCTTAAGGTGTTTGATTTTAACCAAAGACGGAACTGTTTATTGGACCTCCACCTTGGTGAGACTCAAGATCTAGTGTTGAAAGAAAAAAAAAACAGCCCAGCTTGTACTTCCAACTTGACGCCTTTTATTCATCAATTAATTCATGAATCAATTGTTTTTTAATTATATAAAATGTTTTGGTCTAACGTTTTAATTAATGCCACAAAGAAAACATTGTAACTAGCTTATCAAACTGGTCATAGCTTCAAATCAACACATCAACTTCAAATCTAGGTTGTTCAATTTCATTTCTACACAAAAAGTAAAGGAATGTCAAATCAAGTGTTATGCTTATCTACTGAAGCGTCATTCAAGAGACATTAATATCAACATTTTACAAAATAAAACTGTAATGCTAACAAAATTCTCAATGCAATTGAGTGGGTACAGCTTTATGTCCAACACAAAAAATAAAGGTGTGGCCTATTTCCACACACACACACACACACACACACACACACACACACACACACATACAAAGGCAGTGAACAGATTACATGCAGTGTTTTGCTTATCCACTCAAGCTTCATACAAGTTATATAACAACGGCATTTTAAAAACTAGAATATATTATCAAAATAAAACTGTAACAGAACAGAGTACTACTCAGGGTGAAGTGTCCTTGTCACACACTTGGCCTGTGACATTTTCTCCAAGATGGGAAAGAGTGTCAGCCTCCCGTTTTTCAGCTGTGTTCCGAACACCCAGCTTGGCTTTGAACGCATTGGTTGCGCTGATGATGTGGGGAAGGTGTCGATCTTTTTCCTGGAGCGTGGTGTTCAGTTTTGCGGTCAGGTCTGTCAGAAACCCTGGGTCCAGCAGCCACGGATCATCTGACAGCTCCTCACACTCCTCGTTCCTTGTCTCCAAAAATGTCTTTATGTCAGGCAGTAAATCAACAAATTGCTGCAGCACTTTGCAGTGACTTTTGCTCTAATTGAGTTGATCCGTTTGACCACCAAAGTCATAACATGAGAAAGGTTCACGGCCTTCTCCACCAAGGCCTGCTGGTGAATGACACAGTGGTAATTGACAAAATCAGCAAAATCATGGTCATTACGGCTCATTGCAATAAATCCAGAGCGCACGCCGCGCATCGCTGGAGCTCCATCAGTGCTAATTGCCACCAGTTTATGAAACTGGATGTCATTATCATGGACATATTTTTTAACTGCATTGTAAATATCCTTACATCTTGTTCTCTTCTTTAAGTGCAAATAAGTGAGGAGATCCTCTTTTGTTGAAGAGTCCGGGAACGCTGTCCTGACAAATACAACAAGCTGAGCAGTGTCCACATCATCCAGGGATTCATCAAACTGGAGTGAAAAATATTCACAGTGTGACAAGTCCTTTTGCACTCATCAATCTACGTCCCCTGACTTTTCCTCATCCCTCCATGCCACAGCATTGGGGTCAAGATGGACACTGCGGAGTGCAGTTTTGATGTCAACTTTGTTTTTGAAGCCATTGATAACTATCTGCACTGATGGACATTGCCTCCTTGAATAAATCACCTTCATATTTAACTTTACATATGAGTATTTAGTTATTTGTCCATGATATCGGTTATGAAGAATACCAAAGAAAAAGCATTAAACTTAATTACTTCATTAATATGGCACATTCTTTGTTAATTTTTCATTTCAATCAATTTTCCAGCTCTCACACAACATGGGAGAAACCAACACAGATGAAAAAAATGAAAACTCAAAACTTGGTCTTGGTATTCATCTTTGGTGTTCTCAAGATTTCTTTCTTTTTTTTTTTTTCTTTTTTTATGGGGGACCATTCAAAGTTTAAACAGGTCATAAAATATTGAACTTTACCAGATTGGGATGGAGTTTTTAAATCTTTTTCAGATTATTTTCCCATTACTTAACCTTACTTCCCATTACAGATCTTGCCCCAAAATGTTGGTGTTATTGAGATGATGTTGCATCTTGGGAAATATTCTAAAACATTTTGATTTAAAGGAGCCTATTTTACAAAAGTTTACCAACTAGGAATGTAGAGGCTGGATTTTTGGATATGTGGTAAACAAACTGCAACACTTTATTGAAGTTATTTATTCTCTTTACAGCATACTATTGCACTTGGAGTCAATATTCAACCAAGAAGAAGTTGTGTTGTCCTGCCCAGAGCGAAGCAGCCAAGCAGGCATCAGGGTCTCCTTAATCCCACCCACTGAGTTTGATGGGGGAAGATGACAGTTTAATTGATGAACCTGCTGCGTGATGCCATGAAATGAATAAATACAGAGTGAAATAATGAAATACAAGGGTGTAATTTGTGGGGGTTATAGCCCCCCCACCCCCCCCCCCCCCAAAAAAAAAAAAGAAAAATTTGATCCAGTAAATGCAACCCCTGCTCCATAGCCTCCCCCCTGGATTCTATGAAGAGGTTTTCCTCACTTTTGCATCAGTTCTACATGCAATTATGAATAGTAGCCTTTCCTTTGGTATTATTCCTTTTAATCTTGAAAAAGGAGTAATTCACCCTCTTCTTAAGAAACTTGGTCTTGATCCTGATCTGTTCTAGAATTACAAACCTATTTTCAAACTGCCTTTTATCTTGAAATTTTTTGAAAAGGTGGTTTTTAAGCAACTAACAGCATTATTAGAAGAATATGGTATTTTAGAGGTTTTTCAAGCTTTGCACAGTACTACAATGGTGTACCGCGCACGTGACGTAGGGTGACCAGACGTCCCCGATTTCCGGGGACTGTCCCCGTTTTGAACCACCTGTCCCCGGCTACAGCTGTCCCCGGAAATGTCCCCGATTTTACCGAGGGGGAAAATGTGTTACGATAGCTGGTTGCGCTGCGCGCACCACTAGATGGCGGTAATGATCCTTTTGGATGTCAGATGCCATTAAAACACGAAGAGGAAGAAGAAGAAAAAGAAGAAGAGCGCATCACTTTTAAAACAGAAGAAGAAGAAGAAGTGGAAATTCGTTGTTACAAGGGGAGCTGCCCTGTGTCATGGTAAGTATTTGGATAGGGCAGATCCTGTCATAAATGTTTGGTTTTTGTCCAGGTTAAAAATTATCAATAAAAAGAAAGTATAGATGGCGCCACGACAAAGTGCTCCTCTCATTGGCTGACACCATAGAGCGGGAGAGGGTCAAGAAGAGGCCAGCCGACACGACCGCACAGAGAGCTATCACCTTCCACAAGGAAGGAGCTGCTAGACCACAGTCCACCAGGAGGAAAAGGACTAGCATTCTCCAGGCCGCAAGTTCCTGGGAGATGAGGGTGGATGTGGGGAAGAGGCTGCAGTTTCCTGAGGTGGTGCAAACAACCCTCCGCCCTGACATAGTGCTGTGGTCATCCAAGGAGCGGAAGATAATCTTGGTGGAACTGACAGTACCATGGGAGGAGGGGTGCGAGGAGGCCCATGAAAGGAAGGCCGCAAAATATCAACAGCTGGCCCAAGACTGCCGAGACAGAGGCTGGCAGGCGTGGGTCTTCCCTGTGGAGATAGGGTGCAGGGGCTTTCCAGCAAGGTCTGCGTGGAACTTCCTTTCTGCCATAGGCATGGATGAGCGGAGTAAAAAGGAGGCAGCTCGTCGGATGGGGGAGGAGGCGGAACGTGCCTCATGCTGGATTTGGAGCAAGAGAGAGGAGGAAAGCTGGAAGCCAGGAGCAGATGGGCAGTGAGCTGGCCACTCACTGCGGGCCCACCAACTGGAGGGTGTTGTGGTTTAGGGCTGAAACACCCAGTGAAGGTTGGACACCACCTGAAGACATCTGCTCCTGGCGTAAGGCTACAGCTACCTGCTTAGGTAGCTGAGAAAGGCACCTCGTGTGTATTCAACAAGTCAATTCTGGGTCACCAGTGACGTCTAGGAACCAGACTAGATGACAACCGAGAAAGGTCGGTGACGCTGGAGAGACAGCTGACCTCCAGGAAAGACTGGCGCGGGCACGCAGGGCTAGCAACCCTGTGCGCAGCACTCGTAAGAGGGCACCACCCAAGCTACGAATGAATCAGATAAGCAATACCCCCAGAGTCACCCGAGAGGGGGGGCGGAAGAGGGACTCAACAGGACGGACACACCGGTATCGGCCAGGACAAGGAACATGACTACGAGTAAGCTCAAGCAATCTACATTGACTGGAGTGGAATACACTGTTAGGTGCCATTGTGGGAAGATCTGCAAAAGCACCAGAGGTTTAAAGCAACACCAGAGTAGGTCCAAGTGCAGAACACCAGCAGCTCAAGAGCAGCGCACAGACCCAGGGTCTGGTCAGACGTTGGAGAACTCCAGCCAGGAAGCACCCCACAGTGCTGAAGATCTCTCCGCAACTGAACTGCCTCAGCACCAGAGACCAACTCAGAGGAACACCCCTCCAACCACCCCAATCCAATTAGCAAGGAGAGAGAGGATTAACTGGCCAAAGATGGCAGACAGTAGTGCTTGGATGCAGTTAGATGATGACCTTGATGGCATCCTGGAAGCAACTGCATCAGGCTCAGTTCATAGGAAGATCGATGCACTGACAACCATAGTATACAACCTCGCAAAGGAGCGGTTTGGCACTAAGGTGCGGAAAGGCCAGCGCCAACTACAGCAGCAGCCAAACAGGAGGGAGAGGGAGATCCGTCGCCTGAGAAGCGAGATAAAGGCCCTCAACAAGCGGTTCAAGACCAGCTCACCGACCGAGAAGGAAGGTATTAAAGACCTGACAAGTAAGGTCCGGGAACAACTGTGCAGGGTTAGAAGAGCAGAGAACATCCGGAAGCAGCGTCGGAAGAAAGAAAAGAGAAGATCTCAGTTCATAAAGGACCCATACAGCTTCACAAAGTCTCTTCTAGGCCAACAAAAATCTGGCTCACTCTCCAGCACAAAAATGGAGGTTGAAGAGTTCCTTGCTGAAGCCCACGGTGACCCTAACAGGAGTCGGGGTCTAGGGGCCAATCACAATATCTCTAGGCCTGAGAAACCAACAATTGAGCTGAATGGGAAGGAACCCACCTGGCAAGAAGTTCGGGACGTCGTCCACAAGGCCAAATCATCAGCTGCCCCTGGCCCAAGTGGTATACCATACAAAGTATACAAAAAATGCCCCAAGCTCCTCAAGAGGCTATGGAAAACCATGAGGAAGATCTGGGCCAAGGGGACAATTCCACCCAGCTGGAAGTTGGCCGAGGGATGCTTTGTTCCGAAAGAGGAAGGGTCATCCACAATCTCCCAGTTCAGGACGATCTCTCTTCTGAACGTAGAGTGTAAGATCTTCTTCTCGGTTCTGGCACGAAGAATCACCTCCTACATGATGCAAAACCACTATATCAACCCTTCCATCCAAAAAGGTGGGATCCCAGGCTTTTCGGGCTGTCTGGAACACACCTCGATGATTACGCAACTGATCCATGAGGCAAAACGTAAGAAAAGCGACCTAACAGTCATTTGGCTAGATCTAGCCAATGCTTATGGGTCAATTCCACATGATCTCATCCAAGAAGGACTTGACCATTATTTCATCCCTGAGACAATCCGAGGCTTGATTTCAAACTACCTCGCCGGGTTCCGACTCAGATTTACATCGTCTCTTTTTACCACCAACTGGCTGGACCTCCAAAAGGGGATTCCAACAGGGTGCACCATCTCCCCCATCTTGTTCATTATGGGCATGAACATACTGCTAACAGCTGCAGAGGGCATAACCCGGGGTCCTAGATTGGAATCTGGTGTTGTGCAGCCAGTACTGCGTGCGTTTATGGACGACATCACAGTAACTACTGTGACGCATGTCCAAGCAAGATGGGTGCTGGATACATTGGGCAGCGTTGCCTCCTGGGCAGGGATGCTGTTCAAGGCCAGGAAGTCCAGGAGCATGGTCATCAAGAAGGGCAGAGTCACCGGCAAGTTCAGTCTCCAAGTCCAGGGTGAGATCATCCCACCCATCGAGGGCAATCCAGTAAAATGCCTGGGAAAGTGGTTTAATGCATCACTAACGGATGGTGCCAACGTAGCTGAGGCGGTGAAGCAGACTGAGGAGTGGCTGAAGAAGATCGACAAATCTTTGCTACCGGGCAAGTTCAAGACCTGGCTTTATCAACATGGCCTCTTGCCCAGGCTCCTTTGGCTACTAACAGTCTACGAGTTTCCCATGACCACCGTCGAGCTCATTGAGAGGAGGACCAACAAGCACCTGCGGAGGTGGCTAGGCATTCCCCCAAGCTTCTCATCAGTGGGCCTTTACATCAGGTCGGGGCAACTGCAACTCCCCCTGTCATCAGTAGTCGAGGAGTACAAGGTGGCGAAATGCAGGGTTGTCCTAAGTCTGAGGGATTCCAACGATGACCTCATCAGTCAAGCTGGCATGACAACCAGATCTGGACGCAAGTGGGCTGCCAATGCAGCTGTAGACCAGGCAGTCAGCTCCTTGAAGTTGCGGGACATAGTGGGAAACCAGTGCATTCACCGACAAGGCCTCGGCTCTGCACGGTTCCAAACCTGGGGAGGTGCAAACACGGGAACCAGGAGAGGCATGGTGCAAATGGAAGTGAGGAGCAGAGAGGAGGAGAAGCGAGTAGCAAGAGCAGTGCAGCAAGGTTCCCAGGGAGCCTGGACAAAATGGGACTTGCCCAGGCGCAAAGTCACATGGAGGGAGCTGTGGCGCCTGGAGTCCTATCGCATCTCCTTCCTTTTACGGTCTGTTTATGATACCCTCCCCTCCCCAGTACATCTCCACACATGGGGTCTAAGAGAGGATCCACTTTGTAAGCTGTGTGGCAAGAGGGGGACCTTGGCCCATATACTGTCCGGGTGCAAAACATCATTAACCCAGGGGCGGTATAGATGGCGCCACGACAAAGTGCTCCTCTCATTGGCTGACACCATAGAGCGGGAGAGGGTCAAGAAGAGGCCAGCCGACACGACCGCACAGAGAGCTATCACCTTCCACAAGGAAGGAGCTGCTAGACCACAGTCCACCAGGAGGAAAAGGACTAGCATTCTCCAGGCCGCAAGTTCCTGGGAGATGAGGGTGGATGTGGGGAAGAGGCTGCAGTTTCCTGAGGTGGTGCAAACAACCCTCCGCCCTGACATAGTGCTGTGGTCATCCAAGGAGCGGAAGATAATCTTGGTGGAACTGACAGTACCATGGGAGGAGGGGTGCGAGGAGGCCCATGAAAGGAAGGCCGCAAAATATCAACAGCTGGCCCAAGACTGCCGAGACAGAGGCTGGCAGGCGTGGGTCTTCCCTGTGGAGATAGGGTGCAGGGGCTTTCCAGCAAGGTCTGCGTGGAACTTCCTTTCTGCCATAGGCATGGATGAGCGGAGTAAAAAGGAGGCAGCTCGTCGGATGGGGGAGGAGGCGGAACGTGCCTCATGCTGGATTTGGAGCAAGAGAGAGGAGGAAAGCTGGAAGCCAGGAGCAGATGGGCAGTGAGCTGGCCACTCACTGCGGGCCCACCAACTGGAGGGTGTTGTGGTTTAGGGCTGAAACACCCAGTGAAGGTTGGACACCACCTGAAGACATCTGCTCCTGGCGTAAGGCTACAGCTACCTGCTTAGGTAGCTGAGAAAGGCACCTCGTGTGTATTCAACAAGACAAGACCACGAGTTGCTGCTCACATCAGTAAAAGACACTTGGATAAAATGTAACAGAATAATTGAAAACTCCTTGTAAGGCGCTAAACTGGTACGCTGGTTCTCCAGGGATCAACAAGGGTTCCTCTAAAGATGTTTTAGAACTGATTGGTGAGCTTTGGTTTATATTTCAGATAGTTAGAAGTAGAGTTATTACTAGTTGTTTTGCTGATTTATGAGCATAGACTTCCAGGCTTAGGTTTAGCTTTTCTACTGCTCACTTTGGATATATAAAAGCTCCTCATGAAAAAATAGGAGTCAGTAACAGGAGAACTCAATGAGAAAAGATCTACATGATCTGAGAATGATGGAGGAAGAGATAACCACCTGTTTAATGTCCATTTATTATGTTGTTTTTGCTTGTAGCTCCTAGTATTGTGGTAAATAGATTTGTAGTATTTAATCAGATATAATAATAAAAATAACAATAATTGGAAGTTTTCATGTTGTACATTCTAATGTTTTTGGAACTGATTTTAATTATATAATGTCTGTTTTAGAATAATGTAAGATTGATACAAGAGGAGAGCGGAAGAAGATAGGAAGTCAGAAAGGAGATTAAATGAGAATAGAGGAAAATAGCAACATTGATGGAAAGAACAATTGATAATGGAAAAAAATTACTTAGAGCATTAATAAAGTTCAAGTGATAAAGCGTTGACATGATTTAAGTGATAAAGTAACGTATTGAGTAATGTAGTGTGTGAAGTATACTATGTAAAACAGAGTGACTCAGGTTTGAGTTGAGAAGCCTAATTGTCTGAGGATATAACCTCTTTCTGAGTCTCTGCACTGAACATGAGTTTCACTGCACTTCCCTAGCTGTGGCAGAAAGAAGAGGCAGATTAGTTGTATTTTTTCTTGTGTCTTAAAAATGTCTGTTCTGCACATAATATATCCTCTTCTCCTCTTATTTTATCCAGACCTCTGGATACCGTGGCTGATGGCTCTTCAGACACAGAAGGCCTTGAAGAAACCAGAGATGATCTCATGTTAGCTGACTCACTGACCAGAGTTAACTCACCTTATAGGAACAAACAATATACTCACACATTAACTACTACCATACACATAATGTAGTTATACACACTTTGTGTAAGTTTATACATGCTCATGCTGCACTACACACTCAATCACTTGCATTTTTGTCAAGGGAATTTCCAGGTCTGTGCCTTTGTTTTCACCTCACATCACTAAAACCCATTTTCCTGTCCCAAACAGGCTCCATGCACAGCTCCACTTCTTCTTGAACCTCAGCAGCTCCTTTGTTTACTGCCTTTCATTTCTGGTCAGACTGATTAATCCAGGTGTGTCTGACTTCAGTAACCAGCCAGACACACCTGGATTAATCAGCTTGTCCAGGGATGAAAGACATTAAACAAAGGAGCTGCCGGAGTTCAGGCAGTAGTGGAGCTGTGCTTAGAGCTCATTAGTAGGAGAAATTAATCTGCTTCTTTGAGATGCACAGGCCCCTAATGTGGCCAGATGACAGTAAGAAACATGTATCACCCTCTACCAGCGGGCTTGACCTCTACTTCTTTTTGGTGCAGAAAAACCTACTTCTCATATGTATGTAGACATGAACAGAATAAGTATTTGTTGCACTTTTTTAAAAGGTGGAGGAACTCTGTCTTCACAGAGAGCCACAGTCTAAATGTTTGTATTTATTGGTTTTTCTTTTCCTTATGTCACTCTCCCCTTAAGAGGTGGCAGAGCTCTTTGGGCTACACAAAATTGAAAAGCCCTGCTAACCACCTTAGACCCCTCCACTCCCTCCCCCATCACTTTGCCTCAACCCAAAGTTCTAGTTTTCTATTAACACTATTTATTAGTTTTATTCATCTTATGATATACTAAAAGTGTGGAGAGGCACATTCCTGGCTTTTACACTTGATTTTTGTTGTTTAAATATTAATAAATATGTAAAAATAAATGAAACCATTACTGTCCCCGTTTCCTAATTTCATCTTGATGAGATGTATTGATTTTTACCCACGAGCAAGAAATGTCCCCAGATTTGATTTCAGAAATCTGGTCACCTTAACGTGACGTCACCGACTCAAGAGCAACGCCCCTTTTGCCGCTTAGGTAGGACATACAGGTAGAGAACGCCCGTAGCAACCAGCTATTACACGCGCAACAGAAACAGCGATATGACCGACTTTGCAGCCGTTAAACTTTCCCAAGACGATGTCCCAGGCACACGGTTTACTGGTCGCACTGCCGAAGAACACACCAACCTTCAGCTCAAACGATGGCTTGAGTGTCGAGGGCTTAAAAAACCGAGTTGAAAACGGGCCGAGATGATGAACGGTAAGCTTTGTTTTTTTTTTTCCTGCGCGGCGGTCATGGCGTCGTCGGCCGTTTTTTTGTTTGTAATCACCGTCCAGGGATCGGAATATATTTAATGTTTGTCTTATTTGAAATGTTTTTGAGTAAGCTATCCTGGTAGCAGGCTATCATGTTAGCGCCTGCTACCAGGATAGCCTATATGCTATCATGGTAGCAGGCGCTTCATTATTAACATGTCGGCCACCAAAATACTCTTACCTGTTCACTACTTGATGTCGCTGGAATTGGGTCAGAATGTTCGTCGGTTGAGTCCTTTCCTCCAACAAAATGCTTGCTACATATGTACGTGAATTTGGTAACTTTTTCCGGGTTGAACTGTTGTGTAGGCCGACCGCACCGGTGTACCAAGCGCACATTTCTCCTTGGCAGTCTTGAAGAAAACATCCTTCATATGCGGCCGATCAGCGTACCTCGAGTCGCTGTTGCACGTTCCATAGCAACAATGTTTAAAAACCATGGTCTTAGATTTGGAAAAAGCAGTCGTTTACCAAGTAAAACCTAGGCTAACGCACGTCTCTTTTACAGCGAAACAGCGGCGGACTATGCAAGCTTGTCCTACTGCGTACCACGTGATGTGACGTCATTGTGACGTTACGTTTCTAAAAATAGCTCGCTCGCGGTACGCTATTGCCCTTTTAAGAGTTTTTAATGACATGCTTTTAGCAACTTACTCAAGGGACTGTGTTATAATTGTGCTTCTGGATTTCACTGCTGCATTTGACACAACTGACCATAAAATTTAAATTTCTCATTTGGAGCAATGTGTGGGTGTCAGGCCTGCTGCATTGCAGTGGTTTTGGTCTTACTTGGCAAAACAAACTTTCTTAGTAAACCTGGGTGATCATGTTTACCTACACTAAACATGTTCAGCATATACTGTATATCTGTACTTTGTGTTTAAGTCTGCATTAATATGCACAGATGCATTATTGAAGTGAATTTTTTATTTATTATCACTTCAAGGAGATAAGCAATCCTTAAATTTACTTTACATGCACTTTATTTTGTATTGTTTATACAAAACAGTTTCCTGATATTCTCTATTGTGCAGATTGCGCAAAGTAGTTCTTGATAATGTGCCAATTGTAATGATTATTTGTTAAGAAATGTGATGTCACATTCCAATGTTTACCTGGGCACAAAGATTAATATTTACAAAATCTCGACAGGAACTTAGATCATTTTTGTCTTTCTACTTTTTACTTAATGAAATCAAAGCCTTTAATTAATTATTGAATCGGATCAAATCAAATTGCAACTCCGATAATCAAAATCGAATTAAATCATGAGGTTCCTAACAATCCCCAGCCCTAGTTTGTAAGGCTGCAAGATCGTCTTGTAGCAATGGAGTTGTTCTGCAAAACAAAACAGGGCATAAAATATATAGACAACTCATTATAATTTAAAAGATTTAAGAATTCTAGAACATGACCCTTGACACAGATCTAAATCATTGGCCAGGCAGTTTTTGGGCAGAGGTCACTAACATTAACAAAGTTAGCTACTGGTAAGCTTACCAGTTAACAAGTGCAGGACCACTAAGTGTGAAACCAACAGTTACGTGAATTGTGTTAGTGTAAAGGTGGGGTGTGATGGCAGATGTATTATGCAAAGTATCAGCAACTTTAATGTTAACTTGATATGCACAAACCTGGTCAATGAGAGCCATAATGTTCTTGATTTTGTTTCCTATTGCTCCCACTTTTCTGTAAATCACGCTGGCCAACTTCTCAGTGTAGTGGTCCAACTGCGATATAAACCTTGGTGTTAGCGGGCTGGAGGTAATGATTGTTAAGTCAAACCTAGGTACATGTTCCAACAAGACAAAGAAACCCCCAAAGGAAACCACCGAGAACTGAAGTTAATAGCATACATCTGACAAGTCTGTCATTTTCTGCAAATCTGTGCTTTTAATCATGGAATGTTTTTTGACAGAGATTTGTGACTTTTAAAAGTCACAAATGTTACCATTTCTTCTAGGGAATTTGTGAAATTAATGTCAAAATTTCAGTTTGTTAACCGAAATATGTGACTTTTAAAATATAAATTTGTGACTTTTAAAAAGTCACAAATTTTCCAGTTTTTACTGGGAAAGTTTTTACTGGGTTCTGACACAATCTTTTGAAATATTGTCCTAAAAAATGTTGTGTATATTATAATATTTACAAAATGTAGTGCCATTAATATTTTCTTTTATGTTCATTGCATATCTGTCTGTTTGATTTTGTCGATCCAATTCATTTATATTAGTAGTTTTTTTGTTTGTTTAAAATATTCTGTTAATAGTCTAAAGCACTAAAAATATGGATGTAAAAAAACCTTAGTAATAAAGATATTGCTAAAAAAGGGAAACATGTAAAATTAATCATAAAATATCTGAGGTTTTTTTGGCAGAAATGTATTTTTTTTAAATCTATCATTACCCTGATACGCTATGATACAACTGCCTTCTATTAGGAAAACTAACGCTGCTAGCTAATAATTAACATATTTGAGGTATTTCTCAGACTGCTATTTGAATTGGGGAAAAAACTTGAAGAAATAAATACTTGGTAACGTGTTTGTGATAGTTCACTGCGTCAAGAAACATGTTTTTCAACAGCTTTGTTAAGAAAAGCAATGCAAGTTCCACGGAATAGGGTTAGCGAAACAGACGGAGAGGGATCAGGACTTGAAGCACAGTTCCTTTAATGTTTTTTTTTCAACCATTATTACAACGTAATCTCTACAAAATATTTAATAATAATTCATTGTAAATTAGCAACAATGAGAAAATGTTTACTTACCTCTACTAAAAGTATGGATGCAGATTGATCCAAACAGGCATTCACATGTCCTATGTAAGGGCGGATTATGGCGCGATGATGAATATACGGTGCCCCGAAAGGGACAAACAAGACTATTATTTAAATGCTTTCCATTTTTCATCAACATTACAGAGTTGAGTTGAGGAAACTGAACACAGACAAATAAACCCAACATCACATATTTTTACAATGCAACTAGCTTAAGTTGACATAAAAAAAATGTGTTTAAGCAATTAAAATATAAGTATTATATATAAGTATTATAAGTATTATAAGTATTATAATAAAATATAATACTGTAATATAATACCAAAAATGTAATATAATACCAAAAATGTCATCATGTGTGTCTTTGGAAGGATGCTGTAAATTTCTAACAAGAAAGCTAGAAATCACAGTGCCAAACAGATGTATCCCAAGAAGCCGTGCTTGTGCAACTCTGTCATGTTCAAAGACATCAGGGGTTCATGAAAATCTGAATATTTAACAGAAATATGTGAAAAATTAAATGGACAGTGTGTAACTAATTGGGCTTTTAAGTAGTAAAAATCAAGTATTGCTTTTATGAATACATATTCTGGAAAAGTCTAATAACATCATATGAAAAATTAAAGCATACTTCTCATAACTTAGAATTAGTAGTTTATAAATACATATATGTCAGTGCATCCACTGGTAGGCGCCATGTTACTGAGCTATTTCTGATTCCAGAAGCCTAAAGGGGACAAACTGTCAGCCATACGCTTTCCCCTATCGGTCTCCTACATTAAGATGTGCTGTTGTGGAGGAGGAGTAGAAAACAAGCAAACACAACCGCGGCAGATCATTCTATTTGCCGTTTTCTCTTGAAACGGAGGACCATCCATACTCTTTACCATGCGAGAGGGACGAGAAAGTAACCAAGAAAAGTAAAACAAGTAATAACTGGGAGAAAAACAAGTTTTTACTCTCCCAAATTTACTTTGGTCTTATTTCTTTCTACTGAGTCCTTCCTCTTCTTATAAACATGAATGGTTCGCTTCTTGTGACTCTCAGCCATGTTCAATGTCTACAGTGAGAGCAGCGGAGCTACAATGAACGGGGCAACTGTTAACCTAGCTGCTAAGCTAACCGGATACATGAACATTGGAAGTGTGCACGCGCAGCCAGCAAGCGGAGAGAGCTCATGTTACGTAGCTTTTAGCTGATGCTGAAGCTAATGGGGATCCTAATAAAACAAACAAACAAAAACGTGAGCGCATCAGAATGATTGGCATGTGAGACAGCCAATAGATACGGCGATTCACCTGGGACTTGAGGGACAGAGGGGGTTGAGAGGAGAACCGAAACTCTGACCAATCCCTGGCCGGTTCACGCTTTCTGTAATGCAACAACAGAAGTGCGTCTCTATACTGGTTTTTATAGTCACTTATATTAGAGCCCAAATAAGCGACTGCCCGTTCAGAAACGAGCCCAAAAAAAAACACGACTCACGGAATTTACAAGCAACTTAAGAAAAAAACAAGCGGACTTGGCAACAGTACCAAAACCATTTCACACAATGACCATTAGCTATTAGCAGTAGCTGATACATGGAGGACGTGTTTACATTTTCACATTTATGATACTCCGCGGCTTCTGTAGTAGTTATAACAGCAAAGTAATATGCAATTCATTTAGCGACCCACTAGATGGCGGGCCAGTGTGAAAATCTTACACACTGCTGCTTTCTGCTTCATATAATTCTGCTTTAAAACAGAATTATATGAAGCTGTTGACTTTTTAGAGCTATTGTTCTAAAATTTTGATTAGCTGGTCAACAACCAGTCTGAGTTTAAATGTAATTATTAATGATTTACCTGCACTATTTGACTCTTCCTCTTGCTTCCTCTGCTTACATTTTGAAGCTCTACATAAAATCTGATGCAAATACATGTCATTTCTTTCTGCTCTGAATGTTTTTATCCATGCACTTTGCAGTGAACAGGACGGTTGTAAGGTCTGTATCAATAGTTAAATTTTGTGTTGTACATCTCTTACTGAAAGCTTTTCCACATAAAAATTAAAACGTTTTTGGGGTGGGAGTGTTTAGAGGTTTATTTGTTCTGTGTTACGGCTGCAGTCAGTCCTGGCCTTATTTTCCTTGTAGGGTTCGAGAGATAGGCCTTCTGCAGGTGGGATGCATTTCCCTGATTGATGCTCTGCTGCTTTAAAGCTGCTATGCATGCAGCAAAGGAGAGGCTCTCTTCCTGCTCTCCCTCCTCAGAACCCCGTTTGGTTTGTAGCTTATCTTATGGTTGGGTTTTTTTAGGTTTGTTTTGCATTTGCTTATTTCTGGTTAGTTATCGGTTTTGCATTAATCTATTTTGGTTTCTTATTTCAGGTATTCCCATAAAATGAATTCAGTTATTCAGGTTTTATTTCTTTAGTATAATTAAATTTTAATTTAACCAGAAAATCATTGTGTGGTCTCCTTTTAATGTTACCCCACCAAACGGGCCTGGTGGACGTAACATTCTGCTAAATGCTTCAGATGAAACAGAAAAACAGAGGAAGTGTTGCCAAATATCTTTAATAACCTAATCTTTTTTACAATTGCACTCTTTCCATGTGGTATCAGCTGTAGGGGGAAAGCATAATGGGATGAGGTTGTGTAGGTTTAATTAAAGGGTTGGAAGAAAAGTGATACAGCAAAACCACACAATTGAGTATCAATATAAATAACTGGTAAAGAGAAAAAAATCAAATAAAAAATGAAAATGTCAAGATATTTATGGCATACTATGTAACCCCATACTTAATATGTATGTGAAATAAGAGTTTACTTTTCCCAGTTGTTTTCAAATTTCTCTGATAGATAAACAAAAAACAAGAGATAAAGGTGCACGTTAACTTTGTAAAAAGTAAATTTTTTAATATTAAATCTCATTGTTTCCTGTGGCCTGTTTCCTGTGTGATGTAAATAAACAGGTAAATATATGTCTAACCAAAGGGAAATTCAGTGATCAACAACTTTCTGAATATTTTCACTGTCCAAATCAATGTGATTTTTGTTTAGTTCCACTTCTGTGGGCTACTGTCCCCTAGATACACGTTCTCTGTCAGCTTGCTCTGACTACAGAGTTCTGTAATAAAAGTGCAAATAAAAGCATGATGATACACGAATCTCTGCACATCAAAGTTTGTTTTGATGATGTTTTCTAGCAGCGTCTCTGCCAGCACACTCTCCTTGAGTCAAAAAGCTATGAATAAATTATTTCCACTTCATTGCTTAATTCCAGAGTTTGGTCTGTTTTTCTCATTTAGGTATTCAAGTGATGACTGACTATTTTTTTTCTAATGTTAGGTTGAAAAAAAAGTCTTTTAGTTGTAGCAAGCTTTGTGCTCTCTGTTTAGAGGCCAAAACAACGGCCAGCTGCATTGTGCAAGACAGAATTCTGACACAGACTGATAGACGGTTGATTTGACAGGCTTTGAGCCTTATACATCAACAAACTATCTGAATAATCATAATAAAATGCTTTAAACAGCAGCAGGGATCAAGGCTAATCCGAAGCAAACATTGAGTGAGGTTTCATCTCCACGGGGGGGATTTCCCATGGATTATTCCCCTCCTTTTTATAACCAAAGTAAATTTATTTAAAGTCATCCATTGTATATACATGTATACACTGAATGATCCGGGCTCTTTCCCTGGGGGATTGTGCACGCTGTGTTGTGAGCAGTGAGTTGAACAAAGAAGGAGTCCTTATTCTACCAAACACTGAGTCCTCAGTAAATTCTAAAAAGAGAGAAGCAGTTTTGTGATCTGTTCTCACATAAACAAACAAGGAGAGTTTTCTTACAGTCAACAATAAAAATGTCAAATTAGATGTCAAAATTGAATTTAATGCTGAAAAATTAGTTAAACAGTGAGAAAAAAATTAATTGCTCATGGACTGCAGCTTTTTTCTCTCACGCAGGCATATAAGACCAGGTATTTAAAATTAACTTCTCACTAGGTCAGTTAAGATGACTAACTTATGTTTTGTTCATGTACAACACTCTGAATTGTCTTGTTACTGAAATGTGCTTTACAAATAAACTTGCCTTGCCTAAACTATTGGATCCACATTCTCTAGGGTAAAACACAATATGACTGCTTTTACAGATACCAATGCTAATCTTGCTCTTGTTAATAAATGAAGCTAAAGAAAAATGTATTTATCCTCATTATAATTTTTGCCTCTGATTGAAAAGAAAGAAACTGTTTTACAGGGACTGCTCTTCTCTACATACAGAACATGACATCATCACATTGGCGGCAGACAAACTAACATTTGATTATATTTTGCTTACTCATTGGCCTCCCAGTTTTAAATGCAATTGACAACAACATGCAACAACACAACATTTGAGTGGGCAGAAGCAGGGTCGGGGTCTTTCTCACACCCCTGTTCTCTGATTGCCATCCGGAGTTTGAGGCCTGAAGGAGGAGCAGGTCACCTAGTCAGGGTCTGGGCTGGGGATGGGCGTTGGGTACCGGGGGTCAGCTGGTACTTCTGCTCTCCTCCAGAATACAGGGTAGGAAGTATTAAGAGCAGGGTGTGGGGAAGGCAGTGCCTCTGGATTTGTGGGGTGGGCTCTGGTTGGCTGGCCCATTCGATAAATGTTGGCCCCATCTCTGGGTGGATGGGCTCGTGGGTCGTCTGGGCTGGGATCTTTTGTTTGTGGGTATGAGTGTATGCATGTAGGGGCACTGGATGAGAATGTGTGAATGTGGCTGCTTCACAGGGCCTGGGCCCCGTGGCTATTTTGGGACCCTGCCGAGGGGCGGGGTGCCCTTGGGCCTTGAGTCTCTGGGCCCATGGCTGGATCCACTTTGGCGTAGCTGGCTGCTGGCGGAGCCCACAAGCTCATCGCCGCAGCTCCCAGGAACTTAGGCACTGTTGCAGTCCATTGGCTACTCACAACCTCTATTGAGCATTTTTCTAATATATAAACCTTACATATACAACAACAACACTTACAGGTGCTTGAATTCACATGCTTACAGATTCACTTTTATACAGAAACCCTATAGTTGACTTTAGCTGTCAATTTATACATCTCGTATTAAATAATACTACGTATTCTTCAAAGCTGTTATCAAGGCATTTGTTGTTTGTACCTGTAATATTTTATCGGTTGGTTTTGCTGTTCTTTTTATATATCTCTCTGCAGGTGTAGAAGCAGACTCCGAGGTGTTATCTTGTTCCCTATTTTTCCTCTCTATTTCTTTCTCTTTCTTTTTCCTCTTCTACCTTCCTGTTTTTGTGTCCATTGAATGTTAAATAGTCCTAGAATAAAATCTGATAAAGCTTTATGCATATATAAATCAAGTGGAGTACTATGGCAAAAGCAGTAATGCTCCACTTGTGAAAGTAAAATCTGTTGGGCTCTCTTTGGCATTAAGACATCAATTCTTAATGCTAAACTGCCAGACAGAACACGTAAAAAATACTTTTCTCGCTATAACCAGATAGTTTTATGGCATGACATCACATTTCATAGACAGTTGACTTCCTTGATGAAATGAAATGTGATGGGAAACAGAGATGGAGCCACTTTAGGCATGTTTACTTAGAAGAAATCTACAAGTTGATAGGTATTGCAAAACAGAGAATTTGTAAGAAAGTAAGTTATAGAAAGGTTGGATGTGTGTTCAATCCAGCCCAGGAAATGTTTCTGATTGCAGTGAAAGTAGGACATCCCAAAGAAAAGGAGACACCTGATGTCTTCTGACAGACACACGCTGTTACCACAACAGAAACGTCAGGTGAGCTTTTCGGTGGCCTAACTCTAGGCGGTCTGAAGGCTATATCACCCTCCACGGCAAGACAGCAAGTGGAGCTGTTCTTCACACGCGTGCTGAAATGTGGAGGTGCAATGCTTATGGGTTATCAATGAAAACATTTTTTTTGTGTGTCAGCACTTTGCCCTCAGGTGTAAACATTACTGATGAGCTGAAGGCAAATCCAGAGTCCATGCAGTACCTTCTTATGACATGAAGTACGGTGTAGACAGTGTTGATCAGATGCAAGGGCGAAACTATCATCTCAGAAGTAAGATGTTTAAAAAAAAAAGAAGAAAAATAAGTGAGGGGGTTTGCAGAGGTCTTTTGGATGATTTATCATCCTCTCGCTTTCAACTGTAACTTTAATGTTTTAGCTGCCAAACTGGTTGATTTGACACAATGACCCTCTGACATAAACAGGGTAAGGTGCCAAATGAAAACACTGAACATGAAATGTTCAGTAAAAAATACTTCCTAGAAAAAAACTGTTACTTACCACAGGATATAGAATGGGAGTGACAAGGTAGAAGGACAATAAGCCTAGCAAAAAACTGTTAGGCTCAGAACCGGTGGACCCGGAATTCAAGGCAGACAAACCGTTCAAGTTTAACAGTTTATTTAGATCAGGTGCGGAGCGGGAGGCGTCAGCGTCTACAGCGGGACCCTCTGCAGAAGGAGATGGCAGGTTAGTGACCACGCTTATCTGAAGGTGTTTGCACACAAACGTGTCGGTCACTAACCTGGTCTTAATGTTCAGTTCAGTCCCAGTGGGTCCCAGCAGGCGGGTCGTCAATTCGCTGCGGCGGTTGCCGCTCATGAAGTCCCAGCAGCGGTTGTTTCGTTGGTCGGAGGACAGGCAGGAGATCAGAACCGTGAGGGCAAACGTGAGCAGGATGAGCCGTAGAGCGAAGCCGAAGTCGGGGACGTGGTCGAAGGTCGGAGCCAGGAGATCAGAGAGCCAGTGAGGTACCGAAGGATAATCCAGGACGGAGTCGGGTCACGGTTCCAGGTTCGGTACACAGGGCAGAGATCCAGCGGGTAGTCAGGACAGGCAGAGGTCAGATCGGGCAAACAGAATCAGACGGGAGTAAGCAGGCTCAGAGGTCGAAAGGCAAACAGGTCAGGATCAGGAATCAGAATTATAAACGCTGGGATAAGTCTCACACAAGGATCGAAATAAACTGGCACTGTTGCCTGGTCTTAGAGCTGGTTATATACTAGTGAGAGCAGGTGGAACAGATCTGAAGTGATGAGGAACGGGCGGAGCTAGAACAGGTGTGTGACATGAGAGATCAGACCAGGCAACAGTGCCGAAATCATGACAAAAACAAAACAACTGGACTTGTTTTCCGAAGTTTGAAGACTTTTCGCTGCCTATCCAGGAAGCTTTCTCAATTCAAAAAGTCTGGACTAACGTGGAGCATCAAGCTTTATACTACTGCCCAACAAAGGCCTTGCAATGGCTTAGATAACATGCAAATTACACAGAAACAGGTCCACCCCTTAGTAATGGGCAGTCGTTAAAGACATTAAGCCAGATGATTGAACTGAAACTGGTCCACTCCTCTGTAACGAGGAGTCGTTAGGGTCTTTATTGGCTTGGCTTGCAGGAACGACGTTTTGATCACCCGAATGAGGGTGAGAGTTAAGGTGATGATTGGCTGGAATTAATCCTATAGCTGTATTATAAATTTTTGAGAGTTAGAACCTAAGGCCTCCTCCTCTGTTTAGGGTTGGTTTTTCTCTCTTAACGTAGATGGCTCCCTTCACGCCCCTTTCAAACGATCTGTCTTCTTTGTTCAAAATGTGAACATTTTGGTCCTCACAGAGTGAGTACACCTACACCTTAAGGTGTAGGTGGACAGCAGAGTTTTGTCCTGAGGAGGTAGCTCTCCTGTGTTGAGCCATGCGTCTGTGGACAGGTTGTTTGGTTTCTCCAATATAAAGATTCCCCTGTTGGGTAACACACCACATTACATAGAAAACTCCAAAGACTTTGCAAACAAAGTCAAACATTTAAAGATAGTGCCAGGAGAAACTCTGGTGTCTTTCAATGTCACTTCACTTTTCACTTGCATACCTACATCAGAGGCAGTAGAAACAGTCAGGAAACGTCTTCAACAAGACAGTGACCTAAGTAACAGGACTAATTTAGTAGTATAAAGCTTGATACTCCACATTAGTCCAGACTTTTTGAATTGATAAAGCTTCCTGGATAGGATGCGAAAAGTCTTCAAACTCCGGAAAACAAGTCCAGTTGTTTTGTTTTCTACTTTTCTTTTGGAATGACCATGACCTGGATGACTGAGAATCTCCACCAGCATATGTTATATATTATTTTTCTTTATGTTCTTGCTTTGTATAAATCAGTTAATAACAAATACATTTGTTTTTAATGTTGAAGATTTAAAGACATTTGTGAAGAAATTGTTGTTATATGCACTTTAGCTATAGAGGGCGCAATTCTGTTATATTGCCCACGAAGTAGAAATTGTAATTGACTTGAAGAAAATAAATAAAATGATGGCTGACGGAGCAACACGGTAGTTTTACCGTACTGCGACGAAAAAGGTTGTCACACACATAAAACAGGCTCTGTGTCAGTCATTCAATTAAAGAGGTGAAATGGAAAATGAAGAAGAAACAACAAAACTTTGAATATAAATTTCAGTTTTTCCTTCAATCATCTCTTGATTATGCAAAATATCAGTTCTAGATTTCTTTTGGGCTATAACAGATACAAAATATAGTCAAAATTAAATAAGCTAAATCAAAAATAAAAACAAAGACCCCTTGTTGGTGAGCTCACTGCTTTTACAATATCTTGGAAAATTGACTTTATTTTCATTGACTTACCAAACAGAACTCCCAAATCATGATCCCACTGCATAGAGTCACAGACAACAGAAGAGGCTGAACAGGCATGTTGTATGATCAGATTGTCACAATGGGCCCCACAATGCACATAAGGACCCAGAGGTTGATGCTTTTTTATTATGGCCTGTGCTCCTGAATATATCCCTGCCATGTCTGCTGTACCATCATAGGCTTGGCCTCTCAACCCACTTATTGACAAATTGAGACAGAGTAGTACTATTATGGTCTCAAACACTTCACACAAGCCGACAAATTCTTGTCTTCGCCAAAAACTGCTTTTTTTCAACAGACAGGTTCATGCCTCCTTTTGCTGTAATGATTGTACATTAGACAGTTGCACATCCTCTGATCTATTCTAGTAGATTTGAGTTGGCAAGGCTATTTTGTGACATTCTGATGTAGTGTGTATTGTAAATTTTTCACGGCCCTTTGTCTAGTTTTTAAAACCAATGGAAGTGAACGTTCCATGTTTGCAAGCTGTGATGACGTTTTTAACAAAAGCTTTTTGTGACAGTAAAAGCATTATACTCCTACAGCCCCTGGGATGAAATGAAGCCAGGGGAAGTCCTCATACTGCTGACTCTGAAATCTTAGCGGTCTTGTAGCCACAAAAGATCCCTCCCCTGCTCTATCACTGTCACAATGCAGCTTAAAATATTTTATTGTGAATTAAAGTTATTCTAAAATATCTGTGAAAGCCCTGTCCTGATAACCGCCTGGTTTCTCCTTGCAGATAGATATCTTTTACTCAGCAAGTTTTAACCTCTACTTACCAGAGAAGACTCAAGACTCAAATCAAGATTTATATTAAATATGTGGAAAGCCAGAGTGAGTGCAAATCATACACAGACAGTTATGTATATTCTTGCCACAAACTAACTAGCAATGGATGTAACACACGTAGCAATAGTATTCTTGTTAACTACCTTAACATAATATGGCATGTATTAACTGAGTCACCATTTAGCTAACATTATGCATGCAACAGCAATACTCAACATACATACGGGCTGTTGAAAAAACAGCTGATAGCCGCCCCTTTGCTAGCGCTGAGCCACATAGAGTAACTTCACGTAGCGGTCCTCCAGCAGCAGCACCCGAGCAGCCGGGTAACCAGGCCGGCTGGGTGACGGTTCGTAGAAAGCGTAGCTCTAGATTCCAGCCCCCAGGTCCTCACCAACAAGTCTGCGTGTCTAACAGATTTTCCCCACTCAGCGACACACCCACTGAGAAGCCGACCTTAGTTATTGGCTGCTCCATATTAAGAAACGTGGGGTCTTGTTCACGAATGAGGGGAAGATGGAGCGGGAGATCGACAGGCGGATTGGTGCGGCGTCTGCTGTGAAGCGGGCGCTGTACCAATCCGTTGTGGTGAAGAGAGAGCTGAGCCAAAAGGCGAAGCTCTCGATTTACCGGTCGATCTACGTTCCTACCCTCATCTATGGTCACGAGCTTTGGGTCGTGACCGAAAGAACGAGATCCCGGATACAAGCGGCTGAAATGAGTTTTCTCCGTAGTGTGTCTGGGCTCTCCCTTAGAGATAGGGTGAGGAGCTCAGTCATCCGGGGAGGACTCAGAGTAGAGCCGCTGCTCCTCCACGTTGAGAGGAGCCAGTTGAGGTGGCTCGGGCATCTGGTCAGGATGCCTCCTGGACGCCTCCCTGGTGAGGTGTTCTGGGCACGTCCCACCGGGAGGAGGCCCAGGGGAAGACCCAGGACACGCTGGAGGGACTATGTCTCTCAGCTGGCCTGGGAACGCCATGGGATTCCTCCTGAGGAGCTGGCCCAAGTGGCCGGGGAGAGGGACGTCTGGGCCTCCCTACTGAAGCTGCTACCCCCGCGACCCGACCCTGGATAAGCGGAAGAAGACGGACGGACGGACGGGCACTAAAGAAACCAGGGACCATAGTTAAAAGCCTGCCAGGGGCCAAAATGGGCAACATCAAATCCTACCTGAAACTGCTGGCTAAGGATAAATACAGTAAGACTGTTATTCACACTGGCGGTAATGACACCCGGTTACGGCAATCGGAGGTCACTAAAGTTAGTGTTGCCTCGGTGTGTAAGTTTGCTAAAACTATGTCGGACTCTGTAATTTTCTCTGGTCCCCTGCCTGATCTGACCAATGATGACATGTTTAGCCGCATGTCATCATTCAACCGCTGGTTGTCTAGGTGGTGTCCTGAAAACGACGTGGGCTACATTGATAACTGGAGAACCTTCTGGAGAAAACCTGGTCTGATCCGGAGAGACGGCATCCATCCTACCTTGGATGGAGCAGCTCTTCTTTCTAGGAATCTGGCCGGATTTATTAGTTCTCCTAAATGCTGACAACCCAGGGTCCAGACCAGGAAGCAGAGCCGTAGTTTAACACACCTCTCTGCAGCTTCTGTACTGTTACCCACCCATTATCCTATTGAGACGGTGTCTTTCCCACGGCCAAAACTTAACAGATCAAAAACTGATCTAAAAGGAACAAATCATAAAAACCTAATAAAAATCAATATGGTTCACCTTGAACCTAAAAATAAAATAATAAAATGTGGTCTATTAAATATAAGGTCTCTCCCTCCAAAGACTTTGCTAGTTAATGAATTGATTTCTGATAATCAGATTGATTTGTTTTGTCTCACAGAAACCTGGCTACAAGAGGACTACGTTAGTATAAATGAGTCAACCCCCTCCAGTTATTCAAATTTCCACATTCCCAGATCTGTGGGAAGAGGAGGAGGAGTGGCAACTATCTTTCAGTCTGATTTATTAATTAGTCCCAGGCCAATTAATAACTACAGTTCTTTTGAACATTTAACCCTCAGTTTCCCTCATCCAAACTGCAAAGCAATAAAACCTCTTCTGTTTGTTGTTTTGTATCATCCACCAGGCCCTTACACTCAGTTTTTGGATCAGTTGTCAGACCTCTTATCTGATTTAGTATTAAACACTGACAAGGTTATTATAGTGATTTAACATTCATGTTGACACAGAATGTGATAATCTTATTGTAGCCTTTAAAACTATCCTAGACTTTGATACAATCAACTGGTTCCCTTATATAGGAAATGTTTGACCAAATGTATAATCTCATTGAATTTGACTTTGTGAAGTGCCTGGAGATGACATGCTTCATGAATCGGTGCTCTATAAATAAAATTGAATTGAATTGAACATGCTTTATTTGGAAAAAGTTTTCTGCCTTATGCTGGGTGTGGCTGGTTTGCTATACATCCTGACATGCACTGTGAAGAACTGCTCTGTGATCCACGGTGTCAGCAGAGTTTGCTTATGGTGCATTTAAATACTGCTCAGAAAAAAAAGTTACCACATGTAAATGACGGCTTAAACAGTTCTAGCAGCAAATGGCACAGATATGGAAAGTGTGTGTGTGTGTGTGGGTGGGGGGGGGGGGTCTGTCCCAACCGTATGCCCATCTGTTATCGCTATAATCAGATGGAAAAGGGGTGATGGTACATGGAGATGGCCTTTTGCTGGGTTTTATATAATACTGGACCTTGCGGGAGTAAATGCCTATGCTGTCTTCTAGAAATGCACAGGCACCAAGATCCGTTGTGGGATCTTGGTGCTGTGCGAGGAGGAAGAGAGGAGCTTTGAGCTGGGGAGCTTTTGGGGAGACTAACAGGTAATGGTGGATATCCACATATGGTATGGCCCAGGAGTAGCGTTTCTTCAGCGTTTGAGCCGTTCATCTGATGTTGGGGAAATAGTCAATTTTATAAAGAACAGGCTACATGAGTACAAGGCCTCAGTGCCTGTAATTTGGTTTCCATGTTCTCTGTAAGACGACAACTTGTAAGTTATGTTTAAATATTCATTAAAACCTTTCAGCATCAACTTACTCAGCACTTTGGTCTACTTCAGTTTCAACATGACAGTCAGAACTGAACCTGTGTTTTTTTTTATCATTTCATAGAGTTTTATAAAAATAAGAAACTTACAAACCTGTGCAAATCAGTCTTTATATATAATTTTATTCAGTTTTGGCTAAGAATTGTTTGTTCCACAGAAGCACAATACACATTAGGTTCAATAAGTTTTCATATACATCAGTCAATGCATTGATCTTGGTATTTTAACGGGTTTACTTCAATAGCTGCAGTGACTGGGAATTAAACATGATTCAAGTGGTTATCGTTAGAGTTACATGCAGTTAATTTTGGTCTTTTACCTTAATAATAACCTGCAATCTCACTCTACTTGACATTTAAACCACTTGTCAAAACTGATGATTGTAATTTTAGGGAAGTCTGGATCGTATGTAGAGCATTTTGTCAGCCTTTTCCAAGATTAATTGTGCCTGAAGATCTAAGGTAAAGAAGGTTGCCAAGAATCCAATTAAAGTCACCATTATACCAGAGTCTAGAATCAATTGCAATAATGAGTGGATGATAACCTTTTTCTGTTTGTCTGAATTGTCATCAGCAAGTAATTTACTGTACAAACACCTTACAACCAATTAAAACCTTCCAAGAGATGACATGAGGGAATTCATTATAATTGGAAAAAACATCACATCACCAAAGTGACAAAAAAAAAAACTAACTAATAAAAGCCCTTTGTTAGCTTCTTTGTGTTCAGCATTGTCCATTTTCATAAAGTTCCAAGATGAACATCTGGGGAATTCTCCTGCTATCTACTTACATAAAGTCACATTAAAATAAAACACACCAATTGAATATTAAGCTCTTTGAAAAGTAATATTTAGATTAACTCATATTTTTTATTCAGCTCTTAAAAATGATTTATTTATAGGTAAACAACAAAAATAACCTTGTTTTACTCATCAAACAAAAAATATAAGCAAACCTGTGTGTGCTAACTAATAGCTAGATGTTCCCCCTTAGGCTGAATTAACATCAAAGAAGCTAGTTCTTGTAGCCATCTATCATTCTTTGACATCAATAGAAAAAATGTTTGCTCCACTCATCACTTTCAGTTGTTGGACGTCTGAGAAGTTCAACAAAATGTATAGCTCATTTCAATATTTCACTGAGACCAAGACCTGCACTTTGTCACAGGCTAGGGCTTTGCATTTGTTTCATTCTCAACTAGTCGTTGGAGGATTTACTGGTATATTTTAGGTCATTATCATGTTGCAGGGTCCATTTCTGCTTCCACCAACATTTTCCTCAAGCACCCTCCCATCCTCTTGAGTTTTAAGTTTAAGGGTGTCCTAATTGTTTTACAAGACTAAAATAGGTTTTCTATTTGTGTTTGTCTTTAGGGGCTGTCAATGAAAATGACAACACTATATCAGAAAATAGTAAAATAATCTTACCAATTCCATTTCACAGAAAACATCTCTTTTGCACCACCCATTATCATTTAACAAAAATGTGGGAAAATACAGTAAACTCTTTATTAGAGTTATTCTATAACAGACTAAACACCTCGCTACTTTCCGCGCCTATAGAAACAGCTGTCTTAGTGGAAGTCCTGAGGGGGCGGGCTGTGTGTTTACACCAACAACAACTGGTGTAAAAATTGTAAATCAGTCGCCAGCCACTGCTCTCCGGACATAGAGCTTTTGACTGTTAACTGCAGACCTTTCTACCTGCCTAGAGAGTTTACTGTTGTTAGCATCACAGCTGTTGTGCCTCCCAGCGCTAATACAAAAGAGGCTATGAGTGTTCTCTATTGGACTATCACGGAGCTGCAATCTGCACACACGGAGGGTGTTTTCATCATTGCTGGGGATTTTAACCAGGCTAATATGAAAACTGTTCTCCCTCATTTCTATCAACAGGTGGATTTTGCAACAGAAAAATCCTCGCCCACACCTCCGCTCCTCAGACCACCTTTCTGTGATGCTAATTCCTGCATACAAGCCCCTGCTGATCAGAGCTAAACCTACAGTGAGGCATGCGAGGGTGTGGACTGAGGGAGCCATGGAGGCACTCCAGGACTGTTTTGAGTGCTCTTACTGGGACATGTTCAAAGCTGCAGCAACATATGACAACAACATATACCCCGTTTATACTACCATTTTTTAACCGTGCTGAGACCAGTCCGAGCTCAGTAACCGAGATAACTATCGAGTGTAAATGGAACGCAAACTGAACTGAACCGAGCCAGACACAACCGGACCACGCTAAATGCAGACCAGTTCCATGTGTGGGCTCGGCTCAGTTTTTCAGTAGCCCGGTTTTCTAATAACAAAGAGCGGATGAGCAGACTACGTCATCTCCTTACAGCCAGCTGACATTTCAGACATTCAGAAAAATACTAGCTTCCCTACTGTGACACATGGTTTTCAGTCATAATTCTGCTTAGCAGTGTGATGAACCTTAACGTCTGTCGTTGTTTCCTGCGTCTGTAAATCCTTATTAGATGTTCGTTTGTCTTATCCACGTCCCAAAAGCCGACTCTGTCAAGTAAATTCACCAAAAGTAACCGTCTTCACCTGACTCTCTGCAAATAACGAAATATAACCAAACATAACTTCCTGAATGTTACGGGCGGCACCATTTTTATTTGCTTGATTTCCTCCTTCAATCCTAGATAGCAGCAGTACCGCAGATCGTCACTTGGAGGCGAGGAAACCAAGGAACCGAGATAGCGTGATGTGTAAACGGTCGTCAGAACCAAGCTCGGCTTGGTTCCTGGAACCACACAACTGAGGACGCCATCTCCTCCGCTCTTCACCTGAGCCTGGCACACCTGGAAGAGAAGAACACCCACATGTGGATGCTGTTCCTGGACTTCAGTTCAGTGTTCAGCACCATCATCCCACAGCATCTGGTAGGAAAACTGGAACATCTGGGCTTCAGCATACCCCTTCGCAACTGGCTGCCAAACTTCCTCACCAACGGGCCTCAGTCGGTCAGGGTCGGACAGAACACCTCTGGTGTCATCACCCTCAGCACTGGCTCCCCTCAGGGCTACGCCCTAAGCCCCCTGCTGTTCACTCTGATGACACACGACTGCGTCCCCAGGTTCACCACCAATCACATCATGAAGTTTGCAGACGACACAACAGTGGTGGGCTTCATCAGAGACAACAACAACCGGGACTACAGAGAGGAGGCGGAGCAGCTGGTGGGCTGGTGCAGAGACAACAGCCTGATCCTGAACGTGAAGACGAAGGAGATAATTGTGGACTTCAGGAAGAACCGGCCTCGCCACGCTCCACTGCTCATCAACAGCTCAGCTGTGGAGGTGGTCATCAGCACCAAATTCCTGGGGGTGCACATCACAGACAACATCACCTGGTCTGTGAACACCACATCACTGGTGAAGAGGGCACAGAAGCGCTTGTACTTCCTGCAGAGGATGAGGAGAGCCCACCTGTCCCCGCCCATCCTCACGACCTTCTACAGAAGCACCATAGAGAGCATTCTGACCAGCTGTCTCTGTGTGTGGTGTGGAGGCTGCAGCGCCTCCGACTGGAAAAACGTGAGGAGAGTGGTGAGGACAGCAGAGAGCATCATCGGGGCTCCTCTTCCCTCCATTAAGGACATTTCATCCCAGCGCTGCATGCCCCGAGCTCTTAACATCATCAGAGACCCCTCACACCCCCACCATGAACTGTTCTCCCTGCTGCCCTATGGAAAGAGGTTCCGCAGCATCCGCTGCAGGCCCACCAGGTCTATAACAGCTTTTTCCCCGCTGCCATCAGACTGTTGAACTTTTGAACTCTAAACTGGACTCTGCATCACATTTGCATCCTTATTTGGCATTACCAACGTTGCCAAACTTTTATTATCCTTTTAAATAGCACACAACACAACGTTTACTGCATTTTTGCACATATTATTTTCACTGTACCATACTTTTCTATACAAATGCCTTTTTGCACATTATATTTGCACATAAACAATGGTTGAACATTCTTCTGCACACTGTTCTTGCACACTGTTTTTCTGCTGCAATGTACATCTGATCACTGCTGCACTTTATATTGTAATGTTGCCAAATTCCACCTGCAATCCCACTACACTGTCGTAAGCTGTATGCAACGAAATTTCGTTCTGTATGCACTCTGTACATACAAAATGACAAAGTTGTCTAAGTCTATAGCTTCCATCCATTCAATTTAATTCAATTAATTAATTAATTATATAGCTATAAGTCAAATCCAATCCAATCATCCAGACAGATTGGTCAAAAAGTTTCTTATCTAAGGCTACATTCACACTACAGGTGTATATGCTCAATTCAAATTTTGTTTTTAGCTGAAATGGAATTTTTTTGAGGTGGCCGTTCATACTACTATTAAACGTTACCACTATCATACTGCTGTCTGAACTGTTCAAGACCACACAGTGACCCGAAGAAGCAGAAGGAGACATCACATAGTAGCGCACTGTTTACGGTAAGCAATGGTTAATGTAATTGTTTCTAGAAGTGTTCAATAAAGTTTTACTTAAAAACACCTTGAGAAAATAAAAAAAACACTGATACCGGTCGAGATTTCTCATTATCATTTTCTTATTAAAAAGCTGTTGATACATGGGAGCCGATATTAGGACCACATCACAGCAAGAGAAGGTAAGGTAAGAAGAAAGCACCACACCTATTAACAATGTTTTTTTTTCATAGAGCACTAACTGCTACTACTGTGTGTGGATGTGTAGTGAGTGCCAGGAGAGCGACGAGAAAGATGGATGAGACTGCGGATTCTTTGAAAAATATCTGATACGTATCCAAAATTAGTACCACACATGGAATTGGCACAAATTGGATTTTTTCCAGTAAAAACATAGGAATTGGGCCATTCACACTGTTATGAAAAAGATGGTTATGGGTCACATATAGGCAAAAAGATTCGGGTCGCATTTCCCTGCAATACGAACGTAGCCTTAGGAAACCCAGCAGATTGTATCAAGTTTTGACAAGCAGCATTCACTCCTCCTGAAAGAGCATGGAGCCAAAGTGAACAGTCATCTGCATTGTTGATGGCCTTTAAGTAATTCCTCATACCAAGCATGCATGAAGCGACGGTGGAGAGGAAAACTCCTCTTTAACAGGAAGAAACTTCCATCAGAACCAGGGTCAGTGTGACCGGCCATCTGCCACAACCGACTGGGAGTATAAGAAAACAGCAGATCCAATACAAATGCTCCAAGTTATCTATCTTCTGACCGTTTGTTTGAGTGAAGACATTACAAAGGTGTACCCTCCTTCTCCTCCATTGATAGAGAAAGGCCCCAATGCCCACTACAATCATGACCAAGAAGAAAGGGACATGCAGTCATAAATATGCTCACATTGCCATGTATTCTAGCTTTTTGGGCTGGCTGTTCACCACCTTCTGCTCTGCTCATTCTGTTAATTACAGTGAGCAGATTCACCTGCCTCTCTCCTGATCTTCTCCACCTGTTATCCTGCCAATATAGACCTGCCTCTCGAAGCCAGAAGCCGCCAGATTGTCTTCAAACTTTAGTGTGAGTTTCTATCCAGCGTTCTTGTTTGCATCGCCTTATCTGACCTTTTGTTCTTGTTTTTTTTTGGGGGGGGGGGATTTGCTGTCTTGCCTTGCATTCGCATGGACACCTCATCGGCTTTCTGACTCTTGGGTACGACCTTGGACTGTTTTTGACCATGATTCCAGGCCAGTCCTTTGTTCCTGTCAGTCGTCTCCTGCCTGCCAAACCGTGTATGACCCTTCCTTGTCTCAAGGACCTGCTCTGGCTCCCAGCCTATTCAGCCTTGTTATCTGCTCTTTTCTGGACTGCTGCCTGCAATCCAATGTTTGTTTTTCTGTTTTTGTTACTATTAAGCCTTTTAAGCGCAACACTGTTTGGCTTGAATATCGGGTTCTCTGCTTGGAATGCTCTTCCAAACATGGTTAGATATAAACATTTATATAAATGGAGTACCTCTGGTGGTATTGACCACTGAAAGAGGCTCCACACCCACATAAATGCAACTGTGATGGTAAAATCAAGGTGCAGGCTTGAGAAGTTACATCCAACCATCCAACCAACCAACACACCTGAAGATTCCTATGACTATGGGCATCTGACAGAAAAGTCTAAAGCGCAGATTTTTGGGAATCAAGCTTTCCGATCAAACACGTATCACAAACATTTCATACTAGTGTATGGAATGCTGCATTTTGGGGCTTATTTAGCAGCTGCAAGACTTTGGCACCTTGTAGCTATTGAGTTGACCATGAGCTCTACTGTATACCAAAGTATAGAGTCTAATGTGAGGTCATCAATCCTAAAGTTGTCCTAAACTGGGTCCTGACAATGATCCCAAGCATAACAGGAAATATTGAACACATGGTCTGAAAATGGAAAACAAAGTTGTTGATGTGAACTTTGAGGTAGACTTTGTTGCTCACTCCCTGCGTTTGGTTTTGGCAACAGGTTACAACAGGTACCTTACATGTTGGTTATTCAACCAGTTACCTTTGTAAACATTTGTTGCATAAAAGCTTAAAACTGGTAAAGGTGACTGCATATCTAAGTGAACATACTGTAAGTAGGCAGTTAAGAATATGAATCATTTCGCTGGCAAGATTGAACTGTTCTTTTGATATATTTGTAAGAACTAAATTATAGAAGCTCAGGAGGATCGTGCAAAAGTTACTTCTGTTCTTAATTAATCTTGTTGAACTTGGACTGGCCAAATGTTGTGGACTGTTTAGCTGGACAAAAGCTGTTTAGCTCACATAGATTGGGGTGAGCCTCATGGGTGAGAATTACAATCATGGTCAGAGTCAGGAAGTGAATTGGAAGTTTTTAAGGATGCTCTGGTGATCATTTGAGATACGACCCAGGCTGTAATTTTTGGGGCAAACCACACAACTTGATGAAACATTGGGATTATAGTAAATTGGAGGGCTGGATTATTGCAGCCAAGGCTTTCAATCTGGCAGCTGTAGGGAGTAACCCTATTCCTCCTATGCTGTTGTCTGGCTTGTTACATAAACAAGCTTACATAGTTTCTTTAAAAGAATAGTTTCATGAAAATAAGGAAGGGATAACTGATATTTTACAGCATTCCCTGGCAAATCCAGAATAAAGCAACAGAGATTAAATGTACTCTCTATATCTGTGTTTCCCTTAAGTTTAATGCTATTAATCAACCTATAACATATTCTGTCCTGATCTTCAGATGTTTGTTTTTCCTATATAGAACTTTCTTTAATTATTTATCCTTAAATGTATGTATTTGACTTATTTTATGGATAGTTAGTGGATCTTGTTCTAAATTCATTCTTTGTACAGTTGGCTATATCGTACTGTGTTTCTCCCTCAGTTCATTGCCATCCTCTCAGCTCATTTATTTCATTGTTCTCAGCTGTTGCCTATTTACTCTTCTGATTACTCTCACCTGCTTGCCATGCCCTCTCCCCACTTCTCCTCTGTATTTAGGTGTTCTGGTTCTCTTTTTCCCTTGCTGGTGTTTTTCACATTAAACTTTCCGTTGTATGATTCAGTTGTTCTCCGTCTGGTTTCCTCTTCCCTGCACCCCCTTTTATTATTTTGAAATGTTTTGCTCTTTCGTCTACTGTAAGCGGATATTTCTGTATTTTGTTTTCCAGTAAAGAACACCTCACCTTAATCATGTGGCTTTCGGGGTCTTGTCTGCACGTTGGTCCTGTGAAAGCCTCCCATAACATGACATATTCTCCCTTCAAAGTTTTCAATATGTTTTTGCTGTGCAGCTATATTTATAACATTTTCTTTTTTGTTAGCTGCTGTAATGCTTAAAGTACTTCTTGATTCTGAGATCGACCAACTCGGAAATACATGCATTATTGACCATATTTTCAAAAAATGTGGCATTAAGATCGTGATTGCGCCGTTAAAGGTTTTTTTAAGGACTAAAAATTGTCCCTCGGCGACCGCTAGGCTGAAAATCCACAATTTGGGTCACGTGGTACGATGACGTAGTTCGTAGATGTAGCTCAGGCTACGCTACAGAGAGTACAACAGAGTACACAACGACAAGTTAAAATGCGGATTCACAAAGTGATGATTTTAACATGAAAGACAGCGCAAGCGTCTGTTACGATTTAGGTAAGTCTGAGAAAAACATTTTAGGAGAATAAGTGAAAAGGGTTGCTGGTTTATAATTGGAATCGGGGCTTATAATCGTGGTTCTGGCTGACAGTTCGGATGTAAACACAGAAACAACTCGTCGAAGCCCGATCGCCTAGCATCATTTATGACAGCTGAAATCTGCCAAAACAGCACGTAAAAGAAAAAGATGTACATTCAGCACAAACCACAGTGTCCCAGCATTATGTGTTCCCGGAACTTTAATTAATAATCCGAACGTGAGCGCTCTGAGAGCGGACGCGCATTTATCTGTTGCGCCGTGGCGTTCATATTCTCTGGCATGGGGGTTCCGAACCGAAAGGGCTATGGGTCTATCCCCACCACGGCTTTAAACGCCTAAGGGTTCTGCGGGGTAGCAGGGCGGGGCTGAGAGGTAGTGTGGATAACACGTCGCTTCACAGCAGGCTGCTGTGATGACTGCCAGATTTCTCCGCTGCCACTGCCGAAGAGTGAGGAGGAGAGAGGGAGACATCAGCAGAGAGCTTGTGGGCTCTGATTGAGCGCAGAGAGTAATGGCAGCGCCTTGTGGGCACCATGTAAGGCGGTTCCTTGGTAGCAAGGCCTCAGTAAATCATATCTATGGTGATTGTACTAAAACAGCAATTTCCCTCCTCTGGGAATATTAAAGTATTTCTGATTCTGAGCTTCTCTGGGCTCAGCTTGCTCAAATGGAGCAGCTCCACCTGACGTAACACCACCAGAGACTTTAGCGTGGGTAAAACGTCTTTTACCAGCTGGCTGCCGCTGCGCTGACTTTCCTCTGCTCCCACGGTGTGAGGAGTGAGGAAGAGGAGCTGCAGCGTCAGAGAGCTTCTCTGGACTCAGGCCGCTCAGGGATTGTTGCGGCTGGAGTGGGAGAAACACTCCGCTCAGAACTCGTGAGGCAACGCTGCGTCTGAAACAAAAGTTTAGAGGCTACCGCCTACTTGGCAATTCCATTCAGCGAGGATTTTCTCACCTCCGGGACTTTTCGGGTTCTGAATTGTGTGTAAAGAGACGTTATCCTTGTTGGTATTTGACCAACCATAAGCCACACACTTTTTAGCCATGTTTAATCCGTCTATTTGTGTTTGAGAAAGCGAGTTTGCAACCAGGAAGTAACTTGTTGCAATGTCAACAGATCAACGCTTGTTAACGAATGATGTCATCAGTCACGTGACACCCAGCGCAACATTTTTCATGAGCCTTGCACTAAAAAGCATTAAAAGTCCATTTTGTCATCGAATTTAATCTTTTTTTTACTCAGGTCATAATAATATATGACCTTTCTAATATATAGCAACTTGTATGATCTCAGAATCAAGAAGTACTTTAACATGTAAAGTTGAGTAAAGTAAAAGGGTGCATCTAGTCTGCCAGTCATTTGAAATATGCCTCTTCAGTACAAAGTGAATCCACTGAGAGTGAACTTACTCTGTTTATTAATATCACCATGGAAGTTATCAGCTAGTCCATAATTGTGATCACACTACACAGAAAAATATTTCCAGCAATTCTGCCGACAAAGTCCCCATTTGTTTCATTTTCAATGAAAACAGAGGGCACAGAAGTTCAGAGAAAGCAATGTTGTTGTTTTTTTCTGGTTGAAGCTGTATAAACAAGACTATTGATAACTAGAACAGAATTTCCAATGACAACATTCACATATAACAGGAAGGGATTGAATGACCTCGGGGAAATGTGTCTTACTGTAAACTGTTTTCATTTTCAGTTGTCTTAAATGAGAGCTGAGATTAATGGATATGACCTTGAGCTGCTTATTATTCATGACTAAGTTACAGTGTGTTAACTGAAGACCCAATGCCACTCGAATCAGCTGAAAAGGACAAAAAACATAAACAAAACTAATCACTATCAATTTGTATTGATTCAAAACTAAGAGAAATGTGATCAAATGTAATATATCCAAATGTCTTTTAAGGAAAATTGTTGCATTCAATAACTTCTTAAATTCATTTTTTTATGTACAGAGATATTAGAAGTTGAGGAGCTATATTGAATTCTTGGGTTATATTAATGACTTTGTAAATGTTTTTGGGTACTGATGCTCTGGAAGAGCTTATGTATGGTGAGCTTTCTTAGACATACAGAAAATGTTCCTGCTTGCCAAATTTGTTTTAGTTTTGAAGCAGAGTCAAACTTGGAGAAAAGCTGCATATCATTAGAGGTTGAATGTTTTACCAAATCTAGTTTAAATTAGAGTTTCGGCATCACAGTTTTGTCATCCCTATTTTCTATTTTTTCAGAATTCCAGAAATACCTTAGTTAATCAAGAAATAATCCAATATCACTCATTCAAAGGGAAAGGCATTGCTGTCGTATAGCAGCAGCAGACAGGATGATGGTCAGCTGGCTCTCTGGTGCAGCACAAACAACCTGGAGCTTTACATGTTCAGAACTGTGGAGATTATCCCAGCGATGGTTTACCAGTTATTTATCCATTATTCTCTCTTTCAGAGCTGTTCATTTTTACTGCTCATACTGTCATACTGTATATACTGTATACTGTTATGCCAGAAAACTGTTTGAATATGATTATTATATGATTATTATTATTAATTATAATTTGTTATTATAATTTTAATAATTGGTCATTCAAACAAAATGGTTGCTATAACAAAATATGGTTCAAACGGTGGTGATCCCGGGGTTATAAGCTTGTAATGATTAACACCAATAATGCATGTATTAATTAGCTGCTATGAACTCATTTATGCTAGGACAAGGGGTTTGATCGGTTTCTGACCAATGAGGTTTATCCAGCAAGCGTTGATAGCTTGCTGCAATTAGAGTTTAATCCTTACTTCCTTTACCACCAACCAATGATAATGTCTCTGTATTAATCAAAGGTGGTAACTCAAACAGAGGTAACTCTGTATTCTGAAAAACCATGCAACTCTGGATTGAAATAAACAGTTATTATTCCACAAGTTATTTTATTGAACCAAAAGCAATTCCCTGTTACAGTAATTATTCTAATTCAACAACCTAGGAAACTCTACTCACTACTAAAATAAACATGCAAAATTATATGAAAATAAACAAGTCAAAAATGGACTAAAATGAGAGGTAGCAAATTTTAGTTCAACTCAGTTGTTTAAACATCACATCCAAGACGTCGGTGTAATATTCTGGGTTACGTTAGTTATTTTACTCCCCTGTCTTAAGTTTTCTGGCTACTCTGAGTTTTGTCTTGTCCTGTCAGCTTCTTAGTTTAGGTGTGGTTTCTGATTTATTTCTTGTTTTGAGCCTCAGCACTGATGTCTGGTCTAATTACCCACTCTGCACACCTGCCTAACTCCACCCCTGCTGCAATCACCTCTTACCGGTTTCACCTGATTCCACCTTCATATAAACTGTTGAGACCAGACATCAGTGCCAGGTCGTCCTGTTGAGTATGGGTGAGTCTCCTCCTGCATGTTTCTGTTATGTTTTGCTTTTGGATTTTTGACCCCCTTGTCTCCAGAAACCTGAGCCGTCCTGTTCTGTCTGTTCCTGCCTTGCCTGCCCCATTAGTCTGTTTATTTTTGTGCCGTCTTTTGGTTTGACGGTCTTTTTGTTTTTTTCCCCTGTGTTGCATTTTGTTAATAAAAGAAAAACCTGAACTGAACCTCTGGTGGTCTGGCTGAATTCTGGGCCCCCTGCCTCTGATCATTACAGTCGGCACTTGACGTAGCAGCATTGAAAGACAAAACAGCTTTGAGAATCCAGATGGACGCTTCAGTGTTTTCCAACAAGCTAGCTAACAGCTTAGCTACGCTGCACCTTCACAAGATGGCGACTATGATGACACATGACCTACAACCTTGTGCGATGTGCGAGGAGGAGGTCCTAATGACGTCTTTAGCGCACAGCTAGTGTGGTGTGCCTTGACTAGGGAGGTGGTCCTGAATAAGGAATTCAAATAAAATGCGCGAACTAGAAGAGGGGCGCAAAAAGAGATTGAACTGATAAGGAGAGAGAAAAGATGGAGAAATCGGCTCTCGGCGGAGCCACTTAAAGGAACCACAAACCAAAACACAGCCAAAATCACTTACAAAATGCATGCACATACATCAGAATATCCAGCAGTTAGACAAAACTCCGTCTTGGAGTAATTAAGCATTAAACTAAATCCTAATAGTTCTGTCCAGACAAGATTATATCACCTTATGGGTGAAAAGAGAAATAAAAGGGGAAAGTTCCGTTTACTTGTGTTGTCCCACGGGAATGTCCCAGCTTCAAATCCGCGGGCGTCCTGGAGCGCTTCGGTGAATGCAGGTCCGTCAAACAGCAAGGGGGGGGCCCTTGCTTTGGGACATTTGGTCCGCCCTTATGGTTGCAAGTTTTGTACAATAACAAGCAAGACATGGATGATTTAAAATGCTTTTTGTTTATTTGGCAGCGATAGCTTTTAAGGTCTTTGATTTAAATTTTTACTTAGCCCATAAAGTTATTCTCTTTCAAATCATGAAGGCCTGTAATACAGAAGCTTAATTTTATGTTTCATAAAATGACTCCCGATTGCACCAACCAGGCTTTGTAAGGTGAGCATTTATTTCTTTCTCTGGGTCCTATGGTAAAGCCCCCTTTCATCAGTTGAGCCGACGATAATGCGGGTGAGAATGAGGGAACAGGAGCCTTAAGTCAGCCCCCCTCCTCCAACCTCTCAGGCACTAAAACCACTTTTTTTCTGGTGCTGGTGACTCCCTGCTGGGTTGCTTCATCATACTTTTTCCTAAGAGCTTTTTAAGGATATAAACAAAATGCAATGACATTCAAGTTTCAAAAGCCAATGTTCCCAATAGAACATTGATAATGCTCAAACAATCAGTGATTATCAGCAGGTAAAACATCAAGCAACTAAAATCATCGGCAACGCAGATAACAGATGGCAGTGTGAACATTCCCACGAAAGGAAAAATCCATTGCAATTTTAGTAAAGGTGGTGAAGACTTTTATCTGTACAAGTTCAGCATTCATCAGCTGAACAATGATATTAAATGATACCATTTAATATCATTGTCAGACTGAGAAAGAGCGAGAGAGACGTGCTGTGGGGAGTGAGATGGCAGAGGAAAGGCGAGAGACAGTCCTGAGAGAAGAGAGACAGACAACTAGAGAGGAATATGGACAGAGAAAAGCACTCCCTCTCACACAGACAGACGCACACAAGCCGTGTTTCCATCAACCTTTTTAAATGTGTCTTATGAAATGTCACATTAGAAAAGGTTGATGGAAGTGGCAGAATTCAAATTAACAGCCTAAATTTAGCAAAGAAATGTTTAGGCTTGCTTGATTTGATTTTTACTTTTTCGAAAAACAGTGAAAGCACTAAAAACGAGAAGAAAACATTTGCTGAATAAGCTCTGATGTAGCAAACATTTACCTCACATGACTGATCAGCTGTTTCTGCTGCTGGCGTCTTCCTGAATGTTCCCATAACGCTCGGAAACATGGCTGAAAGCAACAACAGGTACGTGTGGACCGATGAAGAGTCTCAAGCTTTTATTAGTCTCATTCGTCAATAAAAAATAACAACACTTTGATTACAACCTTGCTGCAATACATTATCTGTGGCCCATGCTAGTTAGCATCCTCTACTTCCTGTTTGTTACAACATAACTGTTAAGTACAGAAATGGAGGACCCAGAATTCAGCCAGACAATAAACAGATAGCGTTTAAGACAGTTTGAGTAGCAAACTGCTGCAGGTCGTGGGTGAATCGCAAGCGTCAGGGGCAAGAACCCCTTCTCACAATCCAGGAGCGGCCTGTGAAGGTGAGTGCAGGCTACTGTTGGTGGGGACTGTTGCTGGTGTTGCCCTAATGCGATCCGGAGTCTGCAGAAATCCAGACAGCGCAATAATTTGGTCCGACGGGCTTGGCAGGCTCAGAGAGTCAGAAGGCAGAACCAGGTCAGGAAACAGCCAAGGCAGACAGGATTCAGGATGCTGGATTAGACTCACCGATGGCTCGTAATAATCTGGCAATGATGAGTAGGCTGAGACGGGTATAAGTAAGCAGGTGAACAGGTGACCAAAGTTGAAACTAATTAGTAGCAACAGGTGGAGTTGATCTAGAGAAGGGTGGTGACTGGAGGTGGAATGAGCTGATAGGGTAGTGGCTGGTGGCTGAGAGGTGAAAAGTCTCAAAAAGTCCAAAGGAAAAATAAACAAAACCCAAATCATGACAATAACGTTAACATATGACAACTTTATGCTTCGCGTCGGCTGGTTTAATTGCTACAAACCAGTAGTTGGAAACACGTCTGATTCGCATTTTCTTTTTTTGCAACATTTTACAACTACGCAGAAAATTAGGATGAGAATTGGATGGCAATACGGCTACAGACACAGAGTGTGAAACAAATATAATCAGAAAGAAAAGAAGACAGAGATAGAAGACAAGCAAGGGATAAATGGACAGCAGCATTTCTCCTAGGAAACAGTCTCGGGGGGGAGTGGGCAAAGATTTTCCTTCCACTTAACTTTCTATTACTATCTCATAATACAGCTTTATATGAGCAACAGCTTCTGTCTCTCTATCTTTCCCTTATCTTTCGATTTACTTTGGTGTTATATCCGGGGTATATTATGAAATTATGAAAATGCTTTATATCCTCCGTAATCAGTGGAATAATATGACTTGTCTTCAGAGTTTTGGAACCCTTCACTGATGTGGGAACAGGTTATATAAATAGAATTCCCTTACTGTTACTTGTTGAACAACAGATGACAACAAAAACGGATATTCTGACTGAAGAAAAAGTTAGGACACCATATTCATCAATAGCTATTGTTTCCTGTTGTTATTTAATAATTTCAGTGAGATGCTTCTTATAACCATCTTGCAGTGTCTGGTCTCTGATTTCCTTCTCTTCACATTCAGCTGTGAGAAGTCTGAGAAGTACAACCTGTTTCATGTCACCCCATAGCATTTGTAATAGAGATACAGATTTTCATTCATTCAGGGAGTTTCTATTACTTCAATCTCAGTCAGCTCCTGTTGTGTAGGGAGAGTGGGGGCAGTTGTAACGTGTGGCTGTTGCAACATTGTTGATTTGACTAATAAGCAATTCACCTACACTAATGATAATCCTACAACACATGCTCAGCTAGCTCCTTCTTCTTTCCGCAGCCACACCTTCAGCGAGAACTGGGAATCAATGTAAAAAACTAATCTTTTAGATTAATACTTTTTTGTTATTGTGTCCATAATGTCTGCATGAAGAACTTAACAAATATTAGATTTTTAATCAGCAATGTCTTTGCTGCCAACGGTCATAGGCAACATTGGCCAAATGTAACGTTTTAAGCTAGCATAGCTAGTTTAAACATAGTATTAGGGCTAGGGACAGTTACACCAAGGTGTTGCAACTGTCTCCACATTGTGTTAAATTGACTAAATGGTAAGTGGACTAAACTTATACAGCACTTTTCCAGTCATGTTGACCACTCAAAGCGCTTTACACTATAGCCACATTCACTGAATCACACTGGCTAAAGTGAACACATTCACATACCAACATGCAAATCGGTAAGCAACTTGGGGTTAAGTGCCTAGCCCAAGGACACATCAGCATGTGACAGGGGGAAGTTGGAATCAAACTAACAAACTTCCAGTTGTAAGACATCTACCCATTGAGCCACAGTCACCCTAATGTTGATTCTGGTTTTTTTTTTACATTCCCTGCCCATCGTGTGTGTGTTTCTGTTCATGCCTTTGGTAATAAATCTTTTTTTTGTTTTAGTCACCAGCAAGACCTGTGGCCTCAAGGTCTCAATTTTCTGATTCATTCACATCATCTCGGGTTTATCCCCATGACAGGGTGTTGCTGTTTGAAAAATTCTTGTGGATTCTCACAATCTTTTTTTGGGGGACAGTTGCGACATTTGACAAACGCGTTATTTGCTTTAGATGCACCTTCCAAATGTCGCAATCGTATGGGTGTGCAGGGGACAGAAGTGAATTTAATTTGTTAAACATTCTAATACAAATAGCATGTTGCAACCATTCCCACTCTTCCACACACTACTAAGGCCACTGTCTGGTAATGAATACATTTTAAAACTGCTCAGTTATCCATTCAAATAAACAATGGCAAACAATAGTCAGTAGCAGAATAATCCAAAGTTTGTCAACTTTGCTTTCCTCACAAAGAGTCATTGCCAAAATACATTGTTACAATAAGGAGATAAACAAAGCACAAATTTCGACCCTTGTTATGCAAAGTATATATATATATATATATATATATATATATATATATATATATATGTATATATATATATATATATATATGTATATGTGTTGGCTCATCTATGAGTATATATGAGTATAACTCATATATGAGTTTCTGCCTTAGTTAAGATTCTGTTTTGGGTTCTTTCTTGTTTGGTTTCTGTTCTGTTTCAGTCTCAGTTTGAGTTCTGTCATGAGCTCGGCACTGATGCCTGGTCTGATCACTCATTTCACACACCTGCTTAGCTACGCCTGCTAACCTGTGTACCAGACCTAGCCTGTTTTTGGACTATCTGATCCATGCCTGTGTAACCTGCTAGCCTGTGTACCGACCTGGACTGTTTTTTTTTTCTCCGACCTTGCCTTGCTGGACTGCCATTAATAAACCTTCTTAATATTACATGCTTGTCTGGCTGGAATTCTGGGTCCTCTCTCATTGAGTTCACTATATATATATATATATATATATATATATATATATATATATATATATATATATATATATATATATATATATATATATATATATATATATATATATGTCAATTCTATAATATTTTATTGATCCCATAAGTTAATTAAATGTTGTTTTAACTAATATTATATTATGCAGGTCATACAAGTAAAACATTAGGCCTAATGCAAAGCACATCTTTAGTGGTGAAATCTCCTAATACTTTCCGATCTGACTTTTGACTGAGAGCCTGTGTTAGTGCTGTGGAGGGTAGAAGTTGCTCTTTTCAACCCAGATGTACCCTTCTGTATGTCTCCACAGATGAGCCAACATTTTGGAGGCATTGCAGAGTTTCTACAAAGTCTCACATTTTACCCACAATTTCTCCCTATTGTTAGGCTGCATACAATCCCAGATAACCCCACGCAGCAGGCTAGAGTGGTGCTGGGGCCGCAATTTATCCACCAACTCTGGAAGTTTTACTGCTCACATTTCCCATGAACAAACTGCCTACTGTGCTCTGCTCTTTCAGTAAGTTACTCACTGAAGGTTTTGTGTACAGTATTTGTTGAACCAAATGCACATATCACAGGCTGAGACAAGTGAACCAAACCAGATGGATGTTTTACTTCTACCATTACCACTGCATATGTCATATATGTATTTAAAACCCTTTTTAACAAGCTGCTGGAAGCATTTCTGAATTTCTATTTCTGTGTCTTTGCATAAACCTAAAAGATTGTGAAGAGATTGTGTGTTCTTCTTAAAAGAAATCTGATTTTTTATTTTAAACTCTGACACCAGAACCATGTCTGATGCAGGAGAATTATCCCTTAATCTATTATGTGTGGTCATCAAGTTGTGTTGCTCCTGATTAGAGCCTCTAAAAACATAAGTTTAGATATTTCACTTACATAAACATACAACAGGTCTATTTGAATGGAAACAGAATGGAGGACAAGAGGAATGTGTTGTTGACTGAGGATGCAGTGCTAATAACAAGCTGTCAGCCTTAGGGTTGAGGCTGTGACAGTTTTGAAGGCATTTTTTTTTTCATTTCAGGGGCACAGGGAGCTTATGTATGTGTGGCTTCAGGCTGCTCTCAAACAGCATCCTGTTTAAGAGCAGCTGGATCTTTGATCAACGTCTCGGCTTTAGTTTTAAAAGTTTCCTCCCATCTTAGCTGTTTGTGGCCTTACTAATTACCAAGATTTCATGCGAAGTGCATGCTTCTTTAACCCTTATTTAACCAGGTAAATCGGCTGAGAGCCAATAGATGTCCCCTTGTGATACAACCTGGACAAGAGGCAGAAGGAAATGTCAAACTATATGAGGTCATGCAATCATTTTACTATAAAAACAATCGGAATAATGTTTTTGAATGTTCATTATATATTAATGAAGGAAGACAATGAGGTGTGTTTTATTGCAGCTCATTCTAGTTGTAAAAGTTTATATAGCCACATTCTATGCTTTAGAAAAAGACCAAAAACTGTTTGATAATGATAATATAAGGTTATCTACACCAGGCCTGCATCCTGATAATGTTTTGATTGTCCTTTTAGTGTATAAATATAGCCCCAGCTCGGGCACAATTAGCATATATAAACAGAAGAGGCGCCATCTAGCGACAGTACAGCAGAACTATCATAATGCTGGTTTGCTTAATCAATAAATCAGATGTATTATTTAATAAAAAATTAAATAATGCCAGAGTGAGCCTGACCTAAAGCGGCAGCTCCACGCAATGTTATGTTTTCTGCTGGTGAACCCGATATTCAGCCGGACACAGAGATGCATTAAAAGATTTATTGTGAAGATGAGAAGTGATGGGTGAGGCCGACAAACAGAACCAAACTTGGCAGATGAATCTTGGTTGAGTTTGGCTTGGCTTGGTTGAAGTAGCATGCAAGCAGGGATGACCAGGAGATCATTGCAGGCGGTGTAGATCTGGGAACCACCAGAACAGGCAGAGTAAACAGCAGGGACTCACGGAGAAACCAGCAGAACTGCAGCATGCAGACACAGGCAACTTAGCTGAAGAGTTCCGCTGACTGAGCTCACAGGATCTGGTAGAGCAGGGTACATGGCTCATGAGAAGTGGAGTGAGGTGACGTTCTGGCAGGGATGGGTTGGCAGAGGCAGGTATAAGTAAGCAGGTGAACAGGTGATTGTCTTAAGGCCATTCAGGACCTTCTGCATTCCATGTCTTATCTGCATTAAGCTGGAGTAAATTCTGACCCACCCACTCATTCTTAAGGACACGCTGAGACTGCATCCAAAAAGGTCTAATTGGTAAAGCAGAAGTGTGTCAGTGATGATAAGTGCTGCCTGAATAGTGCAGTCAGTAACGGAGGATGTAGGAAAAGGAGAATGTATACTTCATGTCATAGTTCCCTTAGCATAGGGAGCTCGCAAGGTCCCTTACAGGTGCTTAGGTGCTATAAGGAAGCCCATTATCCTTTGTGTGACATAATGTATAACCACAGCCCACCTATAACGAAAATGTCCAGAGAGAAGAGATCCGATAGTGTAACAGTGTAACAGCAAAGTTATAAATCAAAGGAAACAATGAAATCGCCAGCTGATCTATCTGAAAACATTATCGTGGGTAGGAGAGTGGCTTCGGACTGCTGTGCCAACTTCCGACAGCCTTAACTGCAACATCCTTATGTTATGGAAAAGATGCATGGATAACGATGGATGATGCAAGTCAAATCCTTCCGTCATTTACGGAAGGCTGTCATTTACAGCCTTCCGTAAATGACTACAAAGTGCATGCTCTCTTCTCTCCTGACATTTTCGTTGATTTCTGTGAGGTAGGCTATGATTATATATCGTGTCACGCAAAGGAATTTGGGATACCTTATAGCTCCTTAGTGCCGGTAAGGGACCTTGCAAGGTTCCTTGGCTAAATTAGCCGTGAGAGGAAGCATACAGGCTCTTTTTCCTACCTCCTTACTTACTGACTCCACTATTCGAATACCAGTTATCATGGTGACCGTTGACGTACTTCTGCTTCATCTTAAGAGTCCTTATCCAATAGAAGTATTCGGATGGACCCGAGCACGTGTGAGCAAGTGGCATTAAGAAGGTCACCAGTGTGGTGCACCAAGTTCAGTAGAGGAACAAGTGGTCTAGCATCCCAGGGTTTGTAAGACAAACTGTACAATTACTGGTATATTTTTCTTTGTTTATTCAGAGCAAGATGACGGCCATAAAAATCCAGTGCCTCAATAAAAAATCTGTATATTTTGCTGGTTGAGGATGAAGCTTATTTTATATATTTGACCAAATGCTATAAGCTTGTTGGTAAATATCTTTGACAAGTTTATGTGCTGTAGGGTCTTATGCATTTCTTCTGTCGTCTTTTTTCTTTTTTTGCTGTTTTATTTGGTGCACTAGTGACCCTTTTTATTGAAAGGAGGTTAACAGGAAGGGCGGCTGAGAGAGGGGGAAGACATGTGGCAAAGGTCTGCAGGCTGGAGTAAATCCTGGGTCTGCCACGTTGAGGACTAATGCCTCCGTACATGGGCCACATGCGCTACCCCTGTCCCGTCAGTGCATACTTGTCTGCTTGAACATGTTTTTTTTTTGTTACACACTCAAAGAAGGAGGGTCAGGGCTTCTGATTACGTCTCTTCCTGCCAATGATGGGACGAGAACCAATGAAATTATAAAGCAGTATGTTTTATTTACAGCTGTCTATTATATTTTTCATAGATGGAATAGCAGTACTTTTGAAAAAAAGACAAAAAAAACTTGGTGTTGACTGAGCCTTAAAGTTATGAATGCCAGCTCTTCTCCAGGATGAAAGATCCAGCATCCTGTCCCCACAGACTGCTTCAGGTTTGTGAAAAGTGTCTGCAAGAGGTGACACCTGTACTTGACATTTGTTATTGTCATTATATATATATATATATATATATATATATATATATATATATATATATATATATATATCCGTCCGTCCGTCCGTTGTCTTCCGCTTATCCGGGGTCGGGTCACGGGGGTAGCAGCTTCAGTAGGGAGGCCCAGACGTCCCTCTCCCCAGCCACTTGGGCCAGCTCCTCAGGAGGAACCCCAAGGCGTTCCCAGGCCAGCCAGGAGACATAGTCCCTCCAGCGTGTCCTGGGTCTTCCCCTGGGCCTCCTCCCGGTGGGACGTGCCCGGAACACCTCACCAGGGAGGCGTCCAGGAGGCATCCTGACCAGATGCCCGAGCCACCTCAACTGGCTCCTCTCGACGTGAAGGAGCAGCGGCTCTACTCTGAGTCCTCCCCGGATGACTGAGCTCCTCACCCTATCTCTAAGGGAGAGCCCAGACACACTACGGAGAAAACTCATTTCAGCCGCTTGTATCCGGGATCTCGTTCTTTCGGTCACGACCCAAAGCTCGTGACCATAGATGAGGGTAGGAACGTAGATCGACCGGTAAATCGAGAGCTTCGCCTTCTGGCTCAGCTCTCTCTTCACCACAACGGATCGGTACAGCGCCCGCTTCACAGCAGGCGCTGCACCAATCCGCCTGTCGATCTCCCGCTCCATCTTCCCCTCATTCGTGAACAAGACACTAAGATACTTGAACTCCTCCACTAGGGGCAGCACGTCCTCCCCAACCCGGAGAAGGCACTCTACCCTTTTCCTGTTCAAGACCATGGTCTCGGATTTGGAGGCACTGATTTTCATCCCGGCCGCTTCGCACTCGGCTGCGAACCGCTCCAGTGAGAGCTGTAGATCACGCCCTGATGAAGCCAATAGGACCACGTCATCCGCGAATAGCAGAGACGCAATCCTAAGACCACCAAAGCGGATCCCCTCAACACCTTGGCTGCGCCTAGAAATTCTGTCCATAAAAGTTATGAACAGAATCGGTGACAAAGGGCAACCTTGGCGGAGTCCAACTCTCACCGGAAACGAGTCCGACTTACTGCCGGCAATGCGGACCAGACTCTGACACCGGTCGTACAGAGACCTGACAGCCCTTATTAAAGGGTCCGGTACTCCATACTCCCGGAGTACCCCCCACAGGATCCCCCGGGGGACACGGTCGAATGCCTTCTCCAGATCCACAAAGCACATGTAGACTGGTTGGGCAAACTCCCATGCCCCCTCCAAGATCCTGCTGAGGGTATAGAGCTGGTCCAGTGTTCCACGGCCAGGACGAATATATATTTATATATATTTATATATATATATATATATATATATATATATAAAAGAAATTCAAGTGTCTAGAGATTCATAACAATTTATTAATTTGTGGAGTTTATACATCATGAGTTGACAAAGAACACAGAATAAACAGAGTCTTGGTACCAAATGAGGTTAAAAATGCTTGAATATAGTCACGCTATGTTTGCCTGTTTGGAGAGGTTAAAAAGTTGTTGATGAACTTAACTCTTGCTTGCTTTTTGGAAAAGATGTGAACTAATTTGTGTCCACCTTCTTGATCATTGTTGTGTGTGCAACCAAGTTTATTTTATGTTTAGCACATTAAGTGCCACTAAAATCATGCGTATTGACTATTTTAAATGTCAAGGAACAGGAAAAGCAGTTAAAGCTCTAAAATAGTGTACTAAATGTGACCTAAGCCATTCTTATTGCCTATTTTAATTATAAGGAACTCAAAATGTAGTTACACAGACTGAATAATTTGGTAAACGTATTATTCTAAATAACAGAGTCTAGTGATTTAATACACTCAAGAGAACTGCAGTTCCCATTATTACAGTTAAGATGTATAGTGTTTTACCCGTACAGTCTCAGCATTAAGATTTGGTCTAAAGAGTTTCTGGATAGCACTGAAGAGAAAAGCATAAATGTATTCACCTTCTGAACCTGGATTACCCACCTCTGCCATGTGGCAGCTGAAGGTAGAGGGTAACAGAGCGTGAACATCAGCCCACTGGCTCCATCTACAGGTGAACATTTGTCTAGGCGTTATCTTCACCACTGGATCTTCACAAAACCATGTCAATCAATGAATCCATCTTTATTTATATAACAGTTTTCAGACAGTCAGGTGTAACACAAACAGAAGGACACACATACAACCACAAGAGACAAACAAAAAATTATTAAACTGATTAAACAGACAAATCAAATGTTAACATTAATAATACAATGTAGCTGTAACATGACAAAGTGTAAATAGCTTCAATCAAGGTTCAAAAATTCCTAGGGTACTGTATTTTTCCAGACCATAAACTGCACTGGATTATAATGCGCGCTATGAATAAACATGTCTGTGTATCTTTGTCCACATATAAAACCACACCGGAATATAATGTGCACTAAATATTCTTCCCAAGTGTTTAATATCACGCCGCCCCTCCGCGCACACAGCTCTCTCATGAAAGGGAGAGCTATCCGTCTCTTTTGGAAGGACAGAGTCGTTGGACTACACAGCCCTGTTTCTAACATAAGGCCAAAATAAATTGAACTTTTATATTGAATTAACTCACAAGGTTTATTGTTGCTAGCGCGTACCACAGGCGTGGGCTGCCTTACATGAATGCACTTCTAGTTTAGACATTCCAGTCAGGCAGTCTTGTAGGCAGCTCAGGGGTCCTGTCAGGTAGTGACATAGTGTACCGTAATGCTCCAAATATCCATTGAGCAGAGCGGCTTCGTTGCTTACCCAAGTTGTACTTACACATTTTAACAGACTTGAGCACATTGTGGAGCACCATCAATTTGAGAAAATGTACAGATTTGGAGTTTGATACTGCTCAGGTGCTTCAAAAATCATGCAATTGATTGGTTAGTTTGTAAATGAATTACTTTCATTCAATAAACAATTTTTGATTCCCAAAGCATGCACTAGTATTCCCAATATTACAAAATAAATTCTTAGTAGGTTACTTTATAATCTAATTTATGGTCTCCTAGCTCTAGTGATAAATTTTTTCCCCAAATTATGCAGTTATTTCTTAAAACACAACACTGAATAACGTAAATATCCCTTTACCAGTTCAGAGGGGAGTCTGATTATAGCTTATTAGCCCCAAGCAAGCTGGTCCACCAGTTGTCATGGTTTTGTGGTGGTGGCGAAGATCTAGGCGGCAATGAGGCGGAGGACAGCACATGATGTTCGAGGGATTTTAATGAAAGGAAAACTTACAAGGAGCAGGAGTTCAGGGAAAAACACAGGCTCGGGAACGGGCTCCAACAGAGGCGACAACGCAGGGGACAGAACACAGAACAACGCAGGAGGTGAATACAGAATTACCCGACAAGGTGGAAACAAACTGAGGGAGCATAAATACAGGCTGGGACTAATGCAACACAGGTGAGACAAATTAACTCATCAAGTCCACTGCTAGGGGATCCTGACACCGGTGCTAGTCATTTAGCCTTTGTCGCCTGGAAAACATGTGTGTTGCACACTTTGCAGCATCCTCTTCCAAGGCGTTTCTCTTTGTTATTCTGCCCCTTTCAGCCCCACCTGGCCTTTTTCTGTCTATTCCTTATTTTGCCTTCTAATCGAGCGACTCCTCCCGTTTCCTCTCATCCAGGAGTGCGAGCATGAGTGGAGCTAAATGGCAGTGTGGTATTCAGTGGTATATGCATTCTAAGTGATCAGCTAGGCATTTAAAGTGAATACAAAACATAACTTAATGCTTGTTTTATCTTTAGAAAACAAATAATGTATGTGTGTGTACATCGTCCCCCCACCCCCCCATACCGGCCCACAAATGAATCGGCCCATCGGTAGACAGCCGGTCCTCCTGATTACACAGCACGCTACTGCATGTGACTGACAGAGATGTCTAAATGTGAATACCAGGTGGAAGTGGGTTCAGCAATAGATGGTCTAAAAGCTTTTGTCAGAAATAATTTACATACTCTTCAATTGTCTAAAAGATAACTTCAACATCTTTCCAAAATCCATTCTATCTTTCCAATCAAAGTATTTGATTAAGTGTGGTGAACTCCTTTCTTACAGTGCATTCCCTAGTTCAGCTGGAACTTAAATGGAATATATGTATACTTGTGAGGAAACAGGGTTAACCACCTCCAGCAGTTTTACTTTTGCCTTTGTGTGGGCTAATCTTAGTGGTTTTTAAAACTGCTATATAACATTTACCTTACTTCACAGAAATGTGTAGCATGGATAAGAAAGTAGGCCCTGCCATCTAGTGGTAATGCTTAAGAATACCTTCAGCTGGTTAGGTTTCGTAAGATTGTCTGTCTGTCTGTCTGTCTGTCTGTCTGTCTGTCTGTCTGTCTGTCTGTCTGTCTGTCTGTCTGTCTGTCTGTCTGTCTGTCTGTCTGTCTGTCTGCCAGCATCCTTTGTCCCCAACAACCATTCTGATACTCAGTTCTAACTGCAATTAATTGCTGCCAGGTGTTTGACTATTACACTTTTCCAATAAAACCCAACTGAAATATTAACTACAAAATTAGGGTTTGACCTATGTGTGTATACTGGCATTGTCTGCTGCAGTCTTACACTAGATTTTCACCTAATTTTATTTTGTGTTGGGCAACTGCAGTATTTAATTAACCTCTTAAGGCAAGGCAAGGCAAATTTATTTATATAGCAGAATTCAGTACAGAGACAATACAAAGTGCTTTACATGATTAAAATATAGGAATAAAAGCAAGTAGGGATAGAATGTAGGAACAAAAAAGAACATTAAAAATAGTAAAACAGTTTAACTAGAACAGTCAAAGGCAATCCTAAACAAATGTGTTTTTAATCTTGATTTAAAAGAACTCAGGCTTTCCGCACTTTTACAGTTTTCTGGAAGTTTGTTCCAGATAAGTGGAGCATAGGAACTAAATGCTGCTTCTCTGTGTTTGGTTCATGTTCTAGGCATGACCTGAAAACCCCATAGGGTTTTAGACGCCAGAAAAAAGGCTGAAAAAGATCTGTTTCTTTCAAATCGTAGATCAATTGTCAGTCTCATTTACAGATATGTCAGGGGAGGAAAAAAAGAGAAACTGATCATTTTCAGAAATCAAAAAGCCTTTGTTCAGACTAAAATTATTAAGTCTTTGGAAGGTAAAATGCTTCATAAGACTGTTGTACCGAAGGCATCCACTAGGTGGAGCAACTGCACTTATTTTGTGGTCCTAAAGCATCTCCGAGGATGCAGCCCCAAGTTCCTGAGCGTCAATGATGGCAAATCTCGGAATTTTTAAAACAGTGTGAAAATGGAGGCTCGTCTCTGCTGTGCCGAGTATTTCTCCATATTTCGTGTGTGTGTGGGGGGAGAAAATGTGAGTAGTTGTGCTACGAGGATTCACACATAATGTTCCTCTCGGTTTACCTTGAGAAATATCCTCCCACTCTTCATCTGCTCCTTATCTCCATCTTGGAATTATCTGTAACATCTGCAAGAGGAAAGACTCCTGCCATGCCTCGGCCTATTCTGTCTCACAGATTCATCCTTCCTTGATGTCTCTTGACAGGCGCAGAAGCAGAAAGGTGACTGCAGCTTGCCCCGAAAATACACACAGCAGCTCTTTAAATAAACAGTGTGATCCTCCAGGTTGGGGTTGATGCAGGCTTGTCTCTCGGCTGCTGTCATAGCGACAGCAGCAGCAGCAGAACAGGAAGCTGGCGAGATGATAAGCAGCAGATAGAATCCAGAGCGCACATGAATATTTCATTCGTGGAGAGATGAAGGCAGAAGGAGAGTGTGGAAAAAAAAAAAAGCGCGAGCTTCTGTTGTTGTCCTCTCATCTGCTCGTTACTGCTTTTTCACCTCCCAAATTGTGCCAGATGGACAATTTTCATTATCTGACCAGCTTTTGTAATTAGTGGAGATAAGCTAGGAAATTATTGAAATTAGAAACAGGAAGGGGTCATGTCACTTTCTGTTTTTCTATAACCCTCGGGTAAAAAAAAGGGACTGAAAACATGAAAAAAGAGCTAAAATGCTTATGAGAAAAGGCCAAAGACAGTCCTACTGAAGGTAAAAAGAAAGATAGGAAAATCAGAGAATACATGATTTGACAAAATAACACAAAATAAGAGCAGGATAAGGTGAATATTTTTACCCCTTTATTTACTACTTACGCCCTATGTAAGTACTAAATAGTGCCACATCCTTTGGCCACATATTCTTGTGACATTATTCTCATTGTGTAACTTGTTGCTTAAACTATCGCGTAGTTTGAAAACTGGTTAGCAAAAATGTGATCATATTGGTTTCCAGCATACGATTTAATTGAGATAAACCTTCAGTTTATCAACAAATAACCTAATCTTTGATTGCTACACCCTCGTTAGTGTCCCTCGTTAGCCGGCTCGGCTTTGAAAGCAAGAGAGGGGAGAACAACACAGAGAGATGGTGTATGACGTCATACCATATTCCATCTAAATAGATATATTTAGTTCTTCACACCACTATTTTTTAGTTCTTTCTATCTAAAATAAACAAATGTTGCTCCTTTAAGTTAGAGAATCAAAGTTCATCTTAAATAATTAGGAATGAGGTCAAATTAGCTCTACTAATTTAAAACTAATTAAAAATAATTTGGTACGTATTCAACCCATTCAGAAGGCAACTCTGCATTAGATAAAACGTTATGTGAGAAAATAACACTTTAAAGTTGATTGACTAAATTGAAACTCAACTTTTATAACACTCAATTTTTAATTGATGTAATTATTTCTCTTGAAATAATTAGATTTGAATTGGTAACTTAAGATGGAAGAGGGCGACTTAAGGGGACAGAGGTTATGCTGGGAGCACATCCAGGTCACATGGCCATTAGTTTGATAGCTCTCTCTTAAGTTACACAAAATGCCGTTAATCAACATCAATGTTCCCTATCAATGCTGTACGAACGTTTATAGCACAATTACACGATTGCAGAGTTAAACAACAACAAGCGTTATGCTTAAACAAACTGTAGTTATGTTTACCTTGTTGGCAGGAAGGCTGTTAGGAAAGCTAAAAGTGGCTAATGCTAGTGGACACTTGGGAGTGATTTGTAATGTGAGGAAGTTTTTGTATGATCTCAGGAGACGTCCTGCTGTGAGAGCAGCCCTAAGGAAGTTTATGCAGTCTCTATTACTTATTGCAATCAGATTACAGACTGATAACGTCCTGTTATTCGTAGCTGAGGAGCCCATGTTGTGGTGGAGTTGATACAGAAGGACAGAAGAATTGAATTGCTTTATTGTCCCCCGTGGGGGAAATTACATTTCAGTACAACCCATCAAGAGAAAGACATACATGGGAGACAGGCCACTGAGGCCTTGCTGCCTTTTTCAAGGCAGTGCCCTTAACAGAGTATAGAAAAGGAATACATTGGGATGGACGACAAAAAAAAAAGGGCCGACAGTAGGAGGATGCAGATAAAAAACCCTCAGCACAAAAAAGCAACATATATACAACATCATAAGTATAACGTGCACAGCGAGTCAGAGGAGTGTGTATTTAGCACCATGTTCGTGTGTGTGTGTGTGTGTGTGTGTGTGTGTGTGTTATGGGAGTTCGGGTCATTTTGACCTTTTTCCCTGGCTCTCGCCGATGGAAGCAACAGGAAACCATCTGGAGTCGTTATTTACTAGGACTGTTCCAAAATATGTCAAGTAGCGGAATTAATCGCTCTGTTGTTGTACTTTTAGTGATAAACACTTCCCAGAATTTAAGCCCTGTTGCCAATTGACGTCAATAGTGTTTAACGCACACACATTATGTTCTTTTAAAAAGACGACCATTGTATTTGAATGTCAGAATTCGCTCCGGAAACCCGTTTGTACGTTTCTAGGCATAATAAAGACGAATTCTCGTTGTTAAGACAAAGGAACGCCATTTTCTCTGAGTCTTTCTTTCTTTTTATAAGGTTAATAGTTAAGTAATTCTCCCACAAAATTGGTGACCCCGACGTGATAGGAAAAAAGGGAGTTTTTGCCTTCCCGGACAGACGGCTTGGGTTCCCCCGCACGGACCTGGCCCCTCCGCGCTGGGGTGGAGGAGAGAGGACAGAGGTGAGTGAAAATACATTTTTTACTGCTCTGTCTTCTCCTCTCTCTGCTTGTTAGCGATGAATCTGCCGCCTGTGTAATTTGAATTGGGAAGAGCGTTGTTTGTGATTGATTGACAGACGGGAGTGGTCGTTCCTTTGGCTTGACATCTATTTGGTATTTTTCTACGTAGAAAAATAAGTTGTCTAAACATCAAAAGATTTGGAATGATATTTGCTTCCTCCACAGTTGGGCACACATGACAACTTAAAGAAGTGATTGGTTACTCCCAGCCGCTTTTATCGGATGTCCCGTCAAATATGACGTTAGAAGCGACGGCGTATAAGAAATGAATCGGACCAGTACGGGTCTTTGCTGAAGTTTTTCTAATATACATAACTTTTTAGAATCAAAGAGATCATTTCTGAAAGAATTGATCTTATAAATGTTCGGTTGGTCGGAGTCTTTAGGGCGCGGCCCTGTTAATGTAAGCGCTTGGAAAAAGAATAAGGCAGTTCTCGGATCATTCCATGCGTGGAACTCCGATGAAAATGTGGCCTTAACAGAGTTGACTGCAGTCTGTTTTTGGTTGAGTACTCCAGGTTTAGGCAAACGAGGTTAAAGCCTCCTATCAAATTTGAAGCAAAGAGGCCTTGCTGGTGCACGTGAAGTATAAATGTTTATTTTTAACTTTTTTTTTTTTTTGCTCTGGGTCCCATAAAAAAACCTGATTTAAATTTTCTGTGCGCACAGTTAAAATCCAGGAACATTGAACATTTGGACCTTTAAGAAAAACAATAAGTCTCCCGGGAGAGTGAGAGTGAAAGGAAAACGTGAGAATGTGGGAATGTTGAAAGGTGATGATTAAGAATGTGTGATTGTTGTTGACGTCTACGTGTGATTATAAAGGATGAGAGCTTTATTGGATGACTAAAACGCATGGATGAATGAAACTGCATGGTTGCTTTTGTTTTGTTTTTGTTTTTTGTTTTTTGTATTCAAGTCCCACTGTTAGAGGTAAAGTTGTCTAGGTTGATGAGCTAAAAAGTGCTTGGAAACTTTTATTGTTGTAAGGAAATCTTGGTGGACCAAGGTGTGTATACTTTTTGAAGCTGTTATGTTGTTAAGATGTGGGTGCAGGTATTTAAACTTTGTATTTGTAAGACTGTTTTGTTTGGGGAAGGAGACGGCTCCGTCTGCCTTTTTTGCCTGTCAGCGGGGCAGAACCACTGGCAGGCTGAGTTATTTTTAGCCTGTTAGTTAAAGACTGCCAAGTAGCTCTCTCCCCCGCCCGAAGGAAAATCTTGCACACAAACACTAAGTTCTCCTCAGGCAGAGGAACCACACATACAGCTCTACGTAGGCAAGGAGAGCCACACACACAACACTTTTCACTCCCTCCTCCCGGAGCGTTGCCCCTCCTCTCCCTCTCTCCCCCGCCCGAGGAGAGACAAAAGGACCTCTGAAAAAACAAAAAGTAAAAAGATTTTAGTCTCGCTTTCACGAGAGAAATTAACCCCGTATTGCATCTCAATTTTTTTTGTTTTTCTTAATGTGGATTAACGAAATGTGGACGATTTGTTAATCTGCGGAAACACACTAAATGACTGTCATCAGGACTCAATCAAAGTTCTGCAAAGATTAGCAGAGGGAGGACACAAGGTCTCCAAACAAAACTACAGTACTGTCAACCACAGGTAGATTACCTAGAAAAGACAAATACCTCAAGGAAGAGTTAGCATTTCACCTTCTCAACTGGAAGGTGTTAGCAAAGCTCCAAGTCCACGGACAGTCAGCGAAATGATGACATTGTTGGGAATGACAGGTTTCAAATGCAGACTGGATTGAAAACTATGCAGGAAAACAGCATCGTTTAGAGAACTCCTAAAAGAAGCAGGAAACCAGTTGTTTAAAGCAGTGTTAAAATGGACAACTGAAGCTAAAATAGCTTTTGAGACACTAAAACAGCACTACGATAAAGAATTTTACCTGTATGTAGCCAACAGAAAAACATGTACGCGTCAATGTACTAATGCAAGAAACCTCACCCCCACCAACTTGTCAGTGAGAGCCTGCGTCTGCTCCGCTGTCCCCTGACCAAGAAAAAAAAAAAAAAAAAAAAAACTTACAGGGTAGAGTTGAAATGTAACAGTATCTTACAAAAACCTTAACCCTTTGTTACCTCCTCGGCAACCCCTACCGTTTGCCAAATTAAACTCGCTCTGTCCAAAGAACATTAACCCATTAATAGCCCTACTGTCGTCGGTTCACTGGATCGATCATTGATTTTGAGGTTGAGTTGAAGCCTACTTAGTATGGATGTTTAATTGGACGTGTGATGTGATGAATGAGGTTATTTGAATATGTGAAATGCATGTGACAAGGTATTAACATTGCATGTTCGGCTTTAAGCATTAACAGCTGTTTCAATCGTAGTGCAGAGCAAACTCGCTGTGTGAAAGCAGACACACACACACACGCGCATGCTTTAAATAACTGCTGACAAGCAACTAGAAACGTAAAACTGTTTATAGCAATTCATAGAATAAATGCCGGCAAGATTATCTATAACATACAAAAGTTTGTGTTTGTCTAAGTGTTGTCTAAATGTTGTGTACGTCTAAGTGTTGTTTAGGGGTATTTTGTGTAAATGTTTAATCTATGTTGCGAAGGCGGTTTACTGACAGTTGTCTGATTTTTGTTTGTGCTATCGTAGTATGTTTTAATAATAATGTTGATAAGCATTATTAACGCAATGACATAATGGATCAACGAGAATTTATTAGTGTAAACAAAGGTCATAAGTTTTAGCTGTCCACAATGCCTGATGTCTCAGTATTCACAAAAGTCCGGACTGAAGTGAATGTTGGCGAATTGCCTTAAGATTATGCATTGGATTGTACTAAATTCTTAGGAATACTGGGGTGTCAGTCAGGCTGGAACTCAATTGTGAGGTTTATTAAAAAGAATCATCATCCATAAGCCTTCGTCAGTATCAGGAGTATTACTGGAGGAATCAAAAGAGGAAAACCATTAATGATGTCTGTGTATTATGTGATAATGATGTCTTAAGAACAATGACCATTAGACTTTTGGTATATTTACGGTAACATATACTTGAGTTAATGGTTTAGATAATTAAAGTGTAAATAGTACTGAACTAAGCGGTCGGTTATGCAAAAACTTTGGAAGTGGTTGTGCCTCTCCACTCCTAAATTCCATGACTGACACAATGCCAGAAGCTGCAGAGCTCTGAGAGAGCACAGCAGAAAGAAGGAGAGAGCAGCACAGAGGGGAGTTGAGACTCCCGACTGCACAACAGGGGCGACCCTAGGAAAACAGGGCCCCAACATATTTGACGTCTGTCGAATCACTATGAGTCAATAAACCATAAAATTTAAAGCATATGGGAGATCTGGATAATTAAAAACAACTTAAACGGCGAAACTGAAAAGGAGGCTTGTGATCAAAAGGTACTTCTAAATTAGTTCTCTTTTGGTTGGTTCACCATTGAGACTGATTATTAAAATACAAGTTTAATGTAAGCAACAGCTAAAAATTATAGCATTTACAGTGATTAATAAGGTCTAATTTAAATAGAATTAGAGTTGCCAAAGAATAGGTTGTGATAATTGTCATTCTTGTTGAAAACAATAAAATAAAATAACTTAAAGTGAAGATTAAGATGGTGAATTAATTATTTTGCCATTGGGAAACCTCTGTGACTTTGTAAAATTATAAAATGACTTCAGAAAATTGTTTAATTTGGTACAGGGGAAGTAATGAATAAAATAAAACATAAGCAAAATTAAGGAATCAACTTATTAATCTCTAAATGGTGGATCTGATGAAAAGGGTTGCACATACTGAAATGGCACTGAAGGAGAAATGCCTAATGAGCAGCTGACTGGTGATGGTACAACCTGAGGTTTGTCAACAAGGAGAACCAGAACAAAATTTACATCGGCGGGAATCCTGCCCGGATTCCAGAGCGCTGGCTCAATGCCTGCTCAGACATGGAGCAGCGAAGGACGCTCAGGCCGTCAGGAAACACGGCTGAGCAAAGGAAGGGTCTCCACGTCTGTTGACAATGACCAGAAAAAGAGCTGCAGCACACTGATATTTGTGAAAACCCAGCGACTGAAGGTCCACCAAAGAAATTAGCACAATCCAATCGATTCGATTAATTCTGGAAGTAAAGTAAAACAAATATTGAGAATGGCAACTAGTTGCTATAATGTATTAAATTATATAAGTGGCTAAAATCAAATTGTCCAGTGTAATTATTAACAGAAAATTCCCAGTGATCAGATAAGTTAACATTTTGTTTTATACCTTTGAAGTTGAACTAGTAGAGTGTTGAATAATAAGACGATGGGTCCTCCCATGACAAAGTAATTAATTACCTCCAGCACTTGATAAATTATAAAGTGAAAATCAGACTGATGTCAACCTCTGATTTAAGAATAAATCTGAGCAGTCGGTTATATTTTTAGATTAGGATTGCAGTGCAGCATGGAGCAATGAATATTTGAAAAAAAAGAAAAAAAAAAAAAAAAAATTCTAAATTGCTGAACAAAAGAGAGAATAGAAATATACCACTTAGTTTTACTTAGTTCTGGAAGGAAAAAGGGGCCTCAACTTCTAACACTTCTTCTTCTTTTCTTCTACTTTTGCTCCCTTATCTTGCATGAAAACCCTGGTCACTAAATTTTAATCATAAGGATGGAAATTTTTGTTAGGAATATCTTTCAGGAGCAGACGGAGAGCAAATTTGCACAGGAGTATGGCTGAGTCTGGGTACTGGCGGAGTAAGCCCTGTGAACATATCCTTTTTAAATTGTGAATTTTGATGAACAATTTTGTGACAAATGAGGACATTTTTGTTTAACCTTTTAAATATGTGAAAAGTCACTATTTTGCAGTTGATGTGGACTTTAAGTTCTAAATGTGCTGATGTATTTTATTTTCTACTGTTCCTATGTCCTGGAGTGGAGCATGGTTAATGGAGAACGGGATGAATTGTCACCGAAGCGGACTTTTATGTAAGGGCTGATAATATAGTGTGAAAAGAAGTTCCTGTCCAGGGATGGTGGTGAAGAGACCAGTCAAACCGGGAGACCTGGTGTACGTGAAGGTGTTCAGACGGAAATGGAACGGCTCGAGATGGGATAGACCCTTTGAGGTCAAACGAGCAACCGCAACCGCCGTCCAAGTTCAGGGAAGTGAAACGTGGTATCATTTGACTCATTGTACTAAAGTACACGCCAGAGACACTGTGAAGCCAGACAGTGCAAAGATAGACACTGTGAAGCCAGACATTGGGAAAAAGTGTGAACAGACGATTTGCAGCAATGAGACTAGTATTAATGACATTTCACCTGTGGATGTTGGCAGAAGTGGTGAACCTAACGACAGCGAGGCCGGAGATGAACTCTCACAGCCTGCAGCCAGCGCCACAGCATCAGCTAACGACAGCTCAACCACGAGAGAAAGCAACGAGTAATGTGGGTCGAGACAGTCGACGTCCAACCATGAACTGTGGGACTTCGGTCTATAAAGGGAAATCCACCTTTGTAGAACAAGATAAGTACAACACAACGTTAATGGGTTTGAACAAGTACACACCAGTGTTTTTGCCAGCTGAACTAAAGTTAACGACTCATCTAGGTCTTAGAGAACACTTAAGAGTAAAAACAAAAAGAATGCGTAAGAAAAGACAGACCCATGCTGAATTCAAATGGAAAGCAACGGTAACCGATACAGAATTTCATACAGAATTAGATACAGAATTTGAGGTAAATGTCTATTACAATACCAGGAAATTATGCGGAAAAAGTGTTAAATAGGAATATAAAGTGTATGGGGCAGACCAGTGTTCAATCCTTTTATACATTAAGGACGATGGTTTTGGCGTAGAAGTAAGAATAGAGTCCCATTGGGATCCTGAGGACAATTACAAATATGACTTAACAGTAAAGAATCCAGGTAATGGTAAAGGAGGTACACAAAATGGTGATTTAGAGCGAATAGGAGACAAGGAGATGATTGCTACAGTTCAAATTGTTAATGATCAAATTAGGATTCATGTTGAACCAGACAGTGATAAATATGATTTGGTTGAAAGAAACGTGATTATCTCTAGATTGTTGCAAAAGGGTGACAGACGAAGGATGTGTAATTCGCATGCTAATGTGAGCCATCAATTATCTAGTATAAATCAAGAAAACATTAATTGTAAAATGACTGCTAGGATTACAAATTGTGGATGGATTATTGAAGCAGATGTTATAGCCTTCCGTATTGACAAAACATACGAGTTGAAATTTGAAGACATCACTTCAAGTGGAAAAGTTGATTCATCTATATTATGGAACTTACCGAAAAAAGAGGCTTTACCAAAAGAAATCATTTGTTTCCCCCCAACAACTATGGCTTCTACAACTACTGTAGAAGTGAAGAAAATTACTGTCCCAAGTGCACATGTGACTTTACCTACTTCAATCACCACATCAGGACCAAATAAACCGACAACCTTAACGGTTAAGACATTAACAGTTACATCAGCATCTACAATCTTGACTAGCACAATACAAAGTTCAAACAATAACGATAAAACTACACAGGTATATACAAATAAAAAGGAAGTGCTACCAACAGAGGTTGATAGCAATTTAGAAAATGCAAAACCTACGGTGCCTCGACCTGAAAATAGCATAACCGAACCTCCAACAACCGCCACGACTAAAGCAAATCCACGGACAATAGTTTCAACTGCAGTAGAACCCAAAACAGCAGTAGTTTCAAGTACAGTTAAATCCACAAAGGAAGTTTTAAAAAGTACTAAACCTTCATTAACAAGATTAATTACAACAGTACCTTCTCGGGTTGAGGCAACGTCAAAACCAGGACAAAAACCTAATATTAGATTTCACAGAACCGGATCCAAAACAGTATGGATGCTCTGAAAAAGAAGGATGTAAGGATATCTCTGAAGGTTTAGATCAATTTTATGAAAAACGCAATCCAAAAGTAGCTATACCAAGAGCAATAAATAAACTACAGGATATTAAATGGCACGGAATCAGACCAAGGGGAGATCCTTTATGGCAAAGAGCCTTACATAATACATGGTATACAACATCATGGTATACTGTTAGGGAGTTAACTAAAAATGATTGCTTAGTCTGTACTGTTGCTCCGGGAGCAGTACCTATGGTTATTCCAGAAAAATATACGTCAAAAGAATGTGCAGTAGTGCAGCGTAAAAAATGTAGCAATGGTGAGTTCACTTCAAGGGAAGATGCAGTGTCATTTTTTTTTTAAATTACCTATGTGTGGTTTGAGTTGCAGACTCTTATATGGTTCAAGAAACTCTCATCAATACTTAGAAAAATGGAAAGGGTATAAATTAGAATCATTGTGTGCAGAATTTAACATTAGTACTACAGATAATGTTCCACCTACTGATTATGACATAGATTATGATGCAGACTACGAATGTTTCGTTAGTGGAGGTTTTGAGGACAATGAAGGAATTAATGTAGGAAACACCACTGTGAAATGTAATGTAACTTGGGTGTTATCTTGGTTTAAGCATGCAAATGTAACACCAGTGTTTGCTACAAAGCCCGTTTGGTTTGAAAACCCAGAATTTGTAGAAGAGGACTGTAAAAATATAACTATGACTTTTCCCAAACTTTTCTTTTTAGGAGATCAAACGTATCCAGTGGCAGACAGTTACTGGATGTGTGGTGATGACATGCTAATGAACACTTTACCACTGAAGTGGATAGGACTTTGTGCATTAGTACGAATGAAAGTACCGATAACCTTAGTGTATGAAGGGGTAAAAGAACTAGCTCAAATGGAAACAGGTAAAACTAGGTCCCGTCGGAGTCTAGGAGATTACGGACTAAAGGAAAAAGTTTATTTAAATCTTATTGGTCAACCAAGAGGAATTCCAGATGAATTTAAAGCACAACATGAAGTTAAAGCAGGTTTTGAGTCTATTTTGCCTCAGATTACTATTAATAAAAATGTTGAATGGATAAATTACATTTATTATAATCAGCAGAGGATGATAAATTTCACGGTGGAAGGATTTATGGCACTAGGAGACCAATTACATGAAACAAGTAGAATGGCAATACAAAACAGGCAAGCTTTAGATGGGCTTCTAGCCAGCAAGGGAGGTGTATGTCATATGTTTGGCAATGAGTGCTGTACATATATTCCCATGAACACAGCTCCTAAAGGTTCGTTTAGGGTAGTAATGGCTAAACTTATGAAACTTAGAGAAGAAGTAAAAGAGAATGCTGGAAGAAACAACTGGTCGTGGAAAAGTCTGGAAGAAATTTTAGGAGAATGGGGAGCAATGGCTGCAAAAAACAGGAATAATTTTGGTGATAACGCTGATTGTATTCTTTCTAATTGTGTGTTGTGTTGTGCCTGTTTTGAAAAGGTGGATTGTGGGGACAATGTATAGATGGATGACATCAGGCAGCAGCCATCCGAAGGGCTGATCCCCGGCCGCCTGGACACGTCCATGGACTCATGCGTGTGCTACAGACTCATGCCACATGGAAAGGAGCCCCGTGATCGGGATGAACTCTTTTTGTTTTGCTACGTGTCCAGGAACTCATTCAAGCCAAGCACACAACTGAAGATGACTAACCCTATTAACCTTGTTTAAGTTACTCAATAAATAAATAAACAAAATACAATACAATGAAGCTTTGATAGATAAGGTAGCACAGGCGGCCGGTTAGTTTAGTTTATACTATCATAACATTAGATTCTAACATCCATTTCGTTTTTTAATCCTGCGTATCAATATTATTAGCAAGATCATTTACATATGTTGTTTGTTGTTTGTATTATGATGTTTTGTTATTGTATCATGCTTATGTACTCTTTTTATATGACAAGTGCTGGATGTCATTGCGAGTAGCATGGCTGACTTCCAATTGATGCCGTCGGTCAGGTGACCGATGATAACGGCGGATGCTCAGAGGTATAAGAGGTCCATGAAAGACTTTTTCCCCGAGAATGACACATAAATAAGTGATAATTATCGGGGTTTTTTCACTTTCATATCTAAATTGGAAAGATGTTATTGCAAAAGCAATGACTGTTTTGCATACGTGCACTCTCTCTCTGACTCTCTCTCTGTCTCTCTGTCTCTCTCTCTCCTCTATCCATTGGAAATATGTTATTGATTGTAATCTGCACTTATTACATGACATTTTATATCAGCACTTGTGTAGACACCATGATTACATTAGTATGTTATCCATTGGTTGTGTAAGAAATTAGACTTTTTTACATGTTTGTTATTATCACAGCTAGACTTGATCAGTGTGGAGTCAGATTTTCAATATAGAGGTCTTCTAGATATGTCACGCTGTAACGTGCCAAGGGAGGATTTATGGGAGTTCGGGTCATTTTGACCTTTTTCCCTGGCTCTCGCCGATGGAAGCAACAGGAAACCATCTGGAGTCGTTATTTACTAGGACTGTTCCAAAATATGTCAAGTAGCGGAATTAATCGCTCTGTTGTTGTACTTTTAGTGATAAACACTTCCCAGAATTTAAGCCCTGTTGCCAATTGACGTCAATAGTGTTTAACGCACACACATTATGTTCTTTTAAAAAGACGACCATTGTATTTGAATGTCAGAATTCGCTCCGGAAACCCGTTTGTACGTTTCTAGGCATAATAAAGACGAATTCTCGTTGTTAAGACAAAGGAACGCCATTTTCTCTGAGTCTTTCTTTCTTTTTATAAGGTTAATAGTTAAGTAATTCTCCCACAGTGTGTGTGTGTGTGTGTGTGTGTGTGTGTGTGCGTCAGTGTATAGCCATACTTCTAGATGGTATGTTATCGGCAGTTCAGTAGAGCACTGTCGCAGGTCACAGGTGTCACAAGAGTAGAGCGTCTTGTTCGCATAACATCCAGGATAGTTTGAGATAAATAAGCCTCCAAGGCCAGTGTCGGGAGCTAAATTCAGTAACAAGGAGATTATTTTTCCTCAGGCTGACTATGAAATTTCTGTCAGCCTTCAAGTCTTTGCTGGTCCAACTTCATGGCAGTCCCAAACAGCCGCATTTGTTGGTCTTTCCGTTGTAAACTGAGCTAAAACTTCCCCGAGGTCTTTTCCATTTCACCATTGAATTCAGACCGCAGCTGGCATGCGATGCTGTGCAAGGATCAAATCCAGCTCGCGGTTTTGCTCACAAATAATTTCTTTCTAGGTGATCACATCTTGGTTTAATCTGTCACACAATCCCAGCAGCCTTGCCAAGGCCAGAACTGCCGTCGAGATCTTCCGAATTTTCCGATGTACCAGGTAACCGGCAGCTTCAATAAACAGAAATCCTGTTATCATGAATCCGATTATGTATGCATCTTCCACGTCCTCGATGGACAAAATAGACAGACATACCATCTTCCAACTTCCCCAGGAATCCAGGGTGCATCCGGCTGCATGCGTTCCCTCAGGACAGCTTGGCTCCCTGGTCTTCCCATTCAGAACATTTTATCAATTGCGTTGAGCGACTAGCTGACCAGAGCCATGGTTTTCGATTTGGATCATTTGCAGAAAAAGGCTCTGAGAAAGTTAAGTGGCACACAGGCAAGAAAGCACAAGCAGCGACAGAGACTCACAATTTCTCTTTTAAACAGAGTTAAAGGTGTATAGCCATGTTAATCCAAAAAAAAAAGGTTTGAAAATAAAACAACTGGACTTCTTTTCTGAAGCTGAAGATGTTTCGCTTCCCATCCAGGAGGCTTTCTCAATTCCAAATGTCTGGAGTAGTGTGGAGTTCCAAGTTTTATAGACCTGCTGGCAAAGCCTCATTGGAGCTTAGATTCTGATCACCCCTCACAATGGAGCGTCGTTAGGCTCATTGTTTGCTCAGTTCACTGGAGGAATGTAGTGATCACATGCATGGAGATGTGAATATGGGTGAAACTTGGCAGGAATCAAACCTGTCGCTGTGTTGTAAGTTTTTGAAAGTTGAAACCTGAGCCCTCCTCCTCTGTTTAAGGTTGTTTTTTTTTCTCGCCTTACGTAAATGGCATCCTTCACCCCTTCTCCTTCTTCTCTGTTCAAAATGTGAACGTTTTGTCCTCAAAAGAGTGTCCTTTATCTGAGAATCTTCACCAACATTGCCCTGTTATTTGACTTTTTTAAATTTATACATCAACAGCTCACTCTGGTTGCATACAACATTTTTATGAAAGAGTATGCCCTGTTGGTGTATTAGTAGTTATTTTGGTGTTTTATGCTTTGTTTTTGCTCAATTTGTTAGTAAATAAAGCCTTTGTTGTTTATTTACAATTTTGACTGACGTACGTACTGCGCATGCACAGCAGGGGTTAAAACAGCTAATGGCTATTAGCATCTCCCAGTGAAACAATGAAGAAAGGTCCAAGGTCTAGTAAAAAAAGAAATTGGAAAAAATATATTATTTCAAAAGGGAAAAGACTGGAATGTCGCTGGGAATACAATATGACCGTTGGTGTTCACTGAAGTGGACGCTAAATAAATGTTTTGATATAAGGCTCTTAAAGGTGCTGTTTGATCGTTTTATTTAACTAATAACGGTTGGTCTTTGATTACGCCGAGCTGCCGCTTCACTGCATTTGAGAGGGTCAGGCTCAGTTTGACGTTATTTGATTTTGATTTATTAATTAAGCAAACAGGCATTATGATATTTCTATGATACTGTCACTAAATGGCGCCACATCTGTTTCTATCTGCTAATCGCGCCCGGTGCGGGGGGCTTTTTTTTTAATCCACTAAAAGGACCATCAACACATTATCAGGATGGAGGCTTGGTGTATATAACCTTATTTTATCATGATCAAATGGTTTCTGGCCTTTTTAAAGCATATAATGTGGCTATATAGCTTTAAGTAGCTGCATAAGTAGCCACCTGGTTTCTTCAAGCACGTAGCTTATTGGCCGATGCGCATAACAAAGCCACCCAAAGGCGGTATACAAATGAGCCGCGGCTTTCCCCACACATACATGAAGATGCGGCTCGGGGGGATTTTAAGCTGCAAACATGCCGAGTTTAAACACAAGGTTTACTGTTTTAAAACCTCCGAAACAGTCATTTAAAGCATCAAGGGGTTTCTTAATAACTTCAACTGGCATATTTTGGAATAAAACAAAAATCACTATTTTCTCACAAATTGAAGGTTTTTCTCTATTTTTCTGTTTGTGATCTGCCGACTTGTTCCTACTTTTACTGTGGCGGGTCATATATATTCAGCATCTGTTCACACCAGTGCTTTTAACATGGCCTAAGAATGAAAAAAGACCCAAAAATGACCATTTACTCACGGGTTTTATACACAAAAGCTCCTTTAATGAAAATCTTTTTTTTTTTCTTCTTTCAAGTAAAAAAGGTTGATCAAATGCATACTATTTACAGCTTTCACATTGCAGGCAGTAGAAAAAAGAAGGTTACAGTTAAAATAATAATAATAAGAGCAATCAAAACAATGTGTCATCTTGTGAACTGAAATTGAGACATTCTGGTAAGTTGCTGTGTCACTGAGGCTGTACCAGGGAAAGATGTCCAGATCTGTGGTGTTCTGTTTGTCATATACAAGATACATTGATGCTGGGTTCAACTACAGACCAAAGTCCCTCCATGAATATGTCCAGAGCCTAATATGAGCTCAGTATGTCCATGTAAAATGCATTAAAATAAAAAATAAAATTTTCACCCAAAGATTTCATTGCACTCTAAAATCCATGTCTTATTTTGTCCTTAAAAGTCTAGAAGAATTTGTTCCCTGATAATATGTTAGCATTGATTGACGACACCATGCTTTTTTGTTGCTGCTTAAAAGATGACATTTAAGCGAAATGTTGAGTCAAATAAGAGAAAGATTTATCAAGGTTTAGTTTTTACATTACTCATCAATGAGTGATTGTTTTTGAACTTATATGGAGGCTAAAAAATACAAATGACAAATTATTGGTGCTTCTGTTGTTAATGTTTATTCTTCAGAAATTAAAATTATTATATAAAAAAACGGAACGGAAAAGTATATTATACGATTGCATGTAATCTGAATATTTAGTATTTTATGTATTTAGATTTTTTTAAATGAAATGTTATTGTTCGTCTTTTTTTGTGTTTAATATTTTTTTTTTAATCTAGATTAATGTGTGGTTAGATTGAAAACTGGAAGTTATAAAATAATATACTAAACACACAACTTCATCAGAAGACCCAAAGATAATTTAATGCTGTATTTTAAGGTAATTTTCTCGATTAATTTGTTCAAACACTAAAGGTTCATTTTTATAATCAGAAGCTGAACAGTACACCTCAATAAAGCAGAATATAATAGAAAAGTAAATTTATTTCCCGGACTTATGTCAAAATGTGAAACTCAGATTCATATACGGTATACTTCAGTCAAGTCAGCAGTGTTCCTCAGGATCAGTTAAGCAACGACATGATAAAAGTGCAGAATTTCTCAACTGAAAATCCCTTTTTTAAGCGGTTTCCATTTCCTCAGAAACTGAGTTTTGTATTTTTTAGCAGTAAACCCAATCATGACAATTAATTGAAATAAACAAATTAAATAAACATGCCACATTGTGTGAAACACATTTTTGTATTTTGTGAGTCTCCCTGAAATAAAGTAACTTTTCAATGACAGGTCTACAATTGGTTTAACCCGTTAGACACTGTCAGGTATGCTAATAGTGTATACCTTCAACTTTCCCCTCATTTTCTATGTACGGTAACCATAGTGGATACTGAGGTCAGGGTTGCTTGGCCTTGACCACCAACTTTAACATTCACCCTAACTGCAAGGGATATTCTTCTGTTTCTAATTCAGAAAGAAAATCTGACTTTGGAGTACAAAGACATTGCAGTCCTCATCTCTGTACATTAAAAGACCACTTTACTACTACTACTAAATGGTTCAGAATTTTCAGTGTAGCTGTTAATTTCAACGGCAAGAGATTTGGAGGAAGGAATCATCCAGTTTGAACTCTCTCCAATGAGGAGCCATTCTTCTGTCATTCCATCATTTTATGGTTTTCCTAGGAGTTTAACCTATACAATTTTTAAAGACCCTTGAAAACACCCAAAAATTCAGTTAAAATGTGATGCAAATAATAATAAGAATCTTTTATGGCAACATCAGAGAATAAAGTTGAAATAATAGTGAAATACACAACGGTGTGTAAGTATATTTGCCACTTGTGAGAGTGAGCATTACTGCAGGTATCTTATATAAGATAAGCAATGAATAAGTTATATAAGTGATTGTTTGGCAGCATTGTCTAATGAGGCTGCAAATGTACACACAGGAAGACTCGTGTTGGTGATAGAGGAAGAGAAGCTGGGGAAGTGTAAAAAAGAAGGTGAGAAAGAGAGGAGGAGAGGTGAGAGGGGAAGAAATGTGAAAGGTGTGGAGCGGAGCGGAGGGGGAGAGGAAGCATGAATAATCCATCAGGGGATTCGCGGCATGGATTAAAACAAGGTAGGAGCCAAAAATATCCCCGGCTAAGGCAGCTTGGCGCACTGACACTGCAACGGAGCACAGCGTGACAGAGGCCACTCCTGCTGCCAGTCTTCTTCAGCTCAGGAAGTCAAATATTTGGAGGGGGGATTAGAAAGGAGCCGCTGTGTTGTTGGTGTGTGCACTAAAACTTCTGGTCTCGAGGAAACTAAATCTGAGGCCTTCTATACTGCCTTAGCATTAAATACAGTTATTTCTAGATGAATCTAAACAAGCAATTGACTGTCTTTAGCTGAAGTATTCATACAATTTTTTTTTTTTTGCATTTAGTTACATTGCAACCACAAACTTCTGTGTATTTCATTGGGTTTTTAAATGATAGAACACAAATTAGTGTCCAGTTCTGTAATGTTCAAGAGTATTTGTTTAGAAATACGAATATTCAAAGTGAAGTGTATATTTTTAAGTTGGATACCGCTAACTTAAACCTTGTGTAACAATTTGTTCTCAGAAGTTGGCAAGACAGTAAACAGTGTGTGCCATTCGATCTCAGTAGAAAATCCAGCTGCTCTGTGAAGGCATCAGAAGTTCGTTAGAGAACATTTGCCAAGAAACAAACGGTTGGGAAGATTGAAGCAGGATTAGGTTACACAATCTATTTTTTAAAGCTGGAAAAAGCATACACAAAACGCTATACTGTAGAAAATCTAGACCCATCCCTCTATGAAACATGGTGAGTGTCATGCTGTGACATTGATTTTCTTCTTCAAGGAAAAGGCATTCTAGTAAGACTTAATAAAAACATGGACAGAGCTAAATACAGAGCAACCCTGAAAAAAAAAAAAAAAACTTGTTAGAAGCTTCAAAGACTTTAGAGTCAGGCAAAGGTTTACCTTCCAGCAACAGTGAACATACAGCCAAGACAATCGGATGGGTTAAAGCAAAGTATGTTCATGAAGAATGGCCAGGCCAAAGTCCAGACCTAAATCTGCTTGAACATCTGTGACAAAAAACAAAAACAAACTGATATTCACAGATGTTCTCAAACCCGTCGAATCAACAAAAGCTGATTCGACAAAGTATCGACTCAATTGGGCTCAGTACAAGTGTACACCGCACTTTTCAAATTTTACGTTGTAAAAATAAAACTGTAACCCACGTATCATCTTCGTTCCACTTCACTACTGCACTACTTTGTATTACTCTATCACACAGATGCACAACTAAAAGAAAATAAGCCATGTAAAAAGGTAAAGGAGTATGAAGGCTTTTGCAGGGCAGTGTAATAAACTTTAAAAGGTCTGTCAAGTTGTTCTATGTATACCCCCAGGCTGCTTCTGAAACAGTTTGCATATGTTCCGTACAAAAAAATACACTCATTAGAAGAGGCTTGCAAAAAATAAATGTAGACGATGCAATGAAAGCGTCAAAGTACCTGAATGCATGAATAATTCTGTGCTTAAAATGTGAATTAAGAGATATTTTTTATTTTGTAAAAAATAAAATCTACTTCTTCATTATGAAAGAAAGGAAGTGTGAATGTTTTCTCACAGACACAGATCTAAATGACTTGCAGTGAATGAAATAACACACCAGTCTGATCACAGCAAAGTAAATGGGCCTGACCCATTAGGGAAGCAAATGTAATCAAGTAATTATCAATACAGTCCTATCTGGACCCATAAAACAAGACCAAAGGACGGCTTGTGTCAAAATCTGGTTTTGAAATCCTGATCTCCATTTTCACAAGATGGAATAACCTAAAAGCAAAACATAAATGCGCGTCACAAATAAGACTGTACTGTTGATGAACTGAGATTACAGGCAACGCTAACCCAGTCTGTTACACTTGCATCTAATCACAATAGGCCTTTCAGAAGAGCTCAGTCACAATCCTTAAGATTTAGATTTCTACAAATGTGCTGAAGTATTGGAAAATCTCCACCTAACTGCCATAACATTATGATGAGAGGTAAAAAGTATCAATCATCTGTAGGGGCTCGTTTGGCAGCAAAAGGTAGACCACCATGCTACTAGACAGGTGGTCATAATCATATGCCATATTAGAGTATGTTGATCACTGTGGATCATGGCCTCCTGATCAACAGAGAGCACTAAGAAAAGCTTCTAATGCTCAAACACAGAAATACCACCCAGACTAAGAGATGAGTCTTGACTTCTAACCACTCTAAAATAACATTATGAAAAAAAACACTATGTAAATCTTTGGCAGCTACACTGTCTTCATAAAATAAACCAAATGGGAAAAGAAATGAATAAACTGAATATTCTTTGTTTCTTTGAAGAGGGAACTTGTTAAATGCTCTACTGTGTATTTTTTTTTCATACTCAGCTGTTATGTGTGAAGATGTAGTCATTTCTGAAACTGCTATTAGTTTCTAGCTGTAAATGTTAACTTATCATTCACTTGTTCTTTTCACTGCCACGTTTGGTGGTTGCTCTAAGAGGTCGTCTGGCTCCATCTCACCCTATCTCTAGCTTTGTCAAACCGACCTGCTCTACTCTTTCTTTTACTACATGCATGAACCTTCTATGATGTCTTCCTCTTATCCTACTCCCTGGCAGCTCTGTTCTGAACAACCTCAATTTATCTGCATTCCCTTTGATGCACTCCAAACTTTAGTCGATCCAGACTCTCCTCTCTGTCTATGTCGCCAAACTGTTTAACCTGAACAGTCCCTCTGATGTACTTATTTCTGTTGTCCATTTTGATCACTCTCACTGAAAATCTTGATATCTTCAGTCCTGCCACTTCCAGATCCACTTCTTGATTATAACAGCTCTATGTCATTCTTGCAGGTATCATTCTTTACTACCTGTTCCACCTCTTTAACCTAGGTACCCAAGCACCAGGTAAGTTAGTGTCACTGCAGATTACAATATCGTTGATAAATATCACGGTCCATTTGGAACTGTCCATCACCATTGCCATTCACAGAGGTCTCCTTACTGATCACTGATCTTTTCTTAAACCTCCTCTAACCCATCTTTCCTTCATACCACACACCTCACCATTATCCTAAGGTCCCTGTTCATTTTCAGCAGCATATTGTCAATCAGCCAATATTGACTTAATGAGCAAAATCTGCGTATGGTTCTGTACCAAGTGATGGCTAAGCTATGGTAATAGACTGAACTGTTCTAATAAAATGGAAAAATAACACTTCTAAATTGTGTTTTTCATAGTCACTATGGCGAGGACCAGACATTATATTTATATAACTATAATAACCAAATGTGCATCATTGGTGTGGTTACCATCATGTGAGAAATCAGGATATTCAACAACAGCCGGACATGAGGATACTTAATATTATTTCAACAATATTAGGGAATTCATGGCATATAAAAAAGAAAAAAGAAAAAGAAGGGCTTTATGACATGTAATTGTCAAAATGCAACGTCTGGTGAGGAATAAAGGTCACCCTTATATTGATTCACCCTTAATATTACTAAAATTACACAAAGCTATATCAACCTGGATAAGAATAATGTTACTGGAGGTTATGAAGAAGGTTGGCCCTCAGTCATTAGGCTTTGTTTGCTCCTAACTGTTAGAGTGAGAGCAAATACCATGGGAAGATCCAAAGCGGATAGCAGCAGCCTGTGAGTTCTCTATGGGATTTAGAGAGCTCTCAGAAGAATCTGAAATCAGCATTTCCACTGTACAAAAAGGGTTCTGGTGAAGGGCATTCAGAGCGAATACCAACATGCCCAGGTCTGGCAGTCCAAGCACGCTTTGGATCTAATGTGCAAAATAAAGTGTTTTTAAAGAAGGAAATTATGTTAATTGGTTGTCCAATCGTTCGGATAGATAGATAGATAGATAGATAGATAGATAGATAGATAGATAGATAGATAGATAGATAGATAGATAGATAGATAGATAGATAGATAGATAGATAGATAGATAGATAGATAGATAGATAGATAGATAGATAGATAGATAGATAGATAGATAGATAGATACTGCACTACAAACCATTAAATACGTTTGATGAATGCAGGCAGCAACAGCTCCATGGCTTGACGTACAAGACGGATGAGTTACAATTAAACAGCAATTTGTCCTCTGAGGCTGTCGTAGAAACAGTTTTGCCGTGTAGATAATTCCAATAGCAAATTGTGATTGCATAATTTTATTGCCCTGTACAGTAGAGATGCTGTGCTGTCCCCTGGCTGCACACACCGAACAAGTGCTGGTGCGCTGTCGAATGACAATGTGAGAAAAGAAACATTAGCTGAATCCTTCTGTTATGTTTCATTCTTCTTTAGTGTTCTTATATATTCTCAAAGATTGTAAATCAGTCTCACTGCGTCAAACTTTAATGTGACTTAACTTATTTCAGCTGTGAGGCATCACAGTCAAAAGCTCACATGTTTAGAATGAATGTGATGTTTAACATTCAAGACACTGGTTAACTAATGGAGTGGAATAAACAAAAAATATACTTGTGGACTCTATTCCCTGTGTCAGATATCTGAGTAGAATAAGCTTCAGTCTCTAGAGTATCTTTGTGTTGGTAGTTGTAATAGAATAACTATGGCTTTTAATGTGAAGAATGCAGATTAAAGGACCTGAGTGCCCAGAAAGTCTTCATTTGATTGGTCTTATTTAACTGTCACAATAAAGAATGCCTTTTGCTGAACAATAAAGCTAAGCATCAAATTACTGGGTCAGTCCAGTGGTTTTGATTTCAGACACATGCGTAATGCTGAAGGCTGAGGGGTCAGATGTACATCACACATCAATCAACCTCACAGCCACACCCAGTAGAATTGACCTTCCATGTCTGATGCAGTTCTCTCCGTCACATCGCTTACAGCTAAACCAGGTGTAAAGACAGAGTAAATGAGTAAAAAAGATATAGGAATTTAAAGAAGGTCTAAAGTGTTAAAAGTTGGAGTTTTAGAAAATGTTGGTAAATGTGGATGTGAACCTAAGCGCACAAACACAATGTTGGGCTATTCGGTAAAGATAATTTACTTTACACTCATATGGTCCAATAACAAAAGTTTAAACCATATTAAAGAGATCTGAGGCTAATCTACACATTTTGAATCTAGCATGGACGGTTCCTTCTGTCTGTGTTTTGGGCTCCAATTACTGTGAACAGCTCTGAAGCCTTAAGTTGGTTTCCTGTTGGCTTCTAAATTAGAAATTGTCCAAGACACAAAAACGCTTTCATACTAACCTCCACTCACTCTGCTAATGTCAACTCAACATTTATAAACACTCTAAAGCGATGTTATGAATGCCTATTTGCCTAGCCACTGCTTGCTGTTCCCCTCATAAGCACTGACGTAATTTGAGTGCCAGGGCTTTTCTTTGACACCCTGACAAAAACAAACTCCAATCAGACTCCGGCCTTGCAAGCTACTTCCTTTTGTCTCCCAGCGACCTGGATGGAATGTAGAGGGATGTGGCGTTCTTTCCAACTCAGAAGCCCATTTTCATTTTCAAAAAAACGTCCTGGTCTACACATTCTTCTCAGCAGGAGTGAAACTTTGCAAACAAAATAGACTCTCTCAGTTGGTGAAGACTCTACTATCTGGTGTTTTGTTAACTTATCACAACACCTAATCTGAACCTAAACCAACCCTGTTCTGGAGAAGTTATCTTGGGAATGGATACAATTAAGAGGTAAAGCATCTTCGTCATTCTAAAAAACACAGCTGAAATGGAAGTTAATTCACTAAACTTTGCAATTTCCTATTACCGACAAGGTTTACCATCCTACGTAACCTATTTACTTGGCCCATTTCTGTCAGTTAGGACATCCATAAGAGAAAGTAGTTTGTGCTGTGAAGGAAAAATCAAAGTTAGATACACGTGTCCATGTACTCATATACTGTCCGCTATCTGGAATCTTTCAAAATGAGGATGCAACGGACTTCTTCCTTAACTCCAAAGAAGACTGTGAAGCTGTTTTATTTCAGGGCTTTTGAATGTCTCTGGGTCAGTTTAGACCTTCACCAATTCATACTCCTATTTCATAACTACAACTGCTTTCTATGTTGTCACTGTTAAATGTTTTTATACCCATATACATTCACCAATGCATATCAGCAAATACATTTATTTTATCTTCAGGTATGCTGTTGATAATGAACCATAGAGCTAAATAATGAGAAAAATGCTCAAATCCCATGTATAATCTTAGATTTAATGTCACACCCTGTTTCCATTGACTTTGTTTCTGATTCCATTAAAGACCAACTGACTCCTTAAATGTTGGGCATTATGATCTTAATCATACTAAAATAAATCTCAGCAACATCAGTAATATGTATTTGAGTCATAAAACCATGTTTTCTCACAGAATACCATGAACAGAATACACAGATTTAGTATATGCCATTGCTGGTCAAAGCAAGTAGGAAATGACTCCAAGGCAGGCATAAATGTATGGTTTGTAGGAAACGTCCTATGCCAGGTGATTCTTTTCTATGCCAGAAAATATTGGATGTAAAGTAAATAAAATTGCAAAAACAATGAAAATGCAAAGAGGCTAAATGATAAGTACCTATTCCGAAGATCTGTTTCATGTTAGCCAAAACCTTTACTAAGACGAAATAGTAAATGTCAGAGAAAACACAAGCTAAGATTTTTTTGGTGAAGTCTTTAGCCTAGCACTGCTTTGGTCATTCTCAAAATACTCTTCCTTTTAAATTTGAAGTTATTTTCATGTTGACGTCACCCTGCCTACTGACATGAAATGGCTATTTTGAGCAATTTTTTTTTAAAATCAGAACTTGTGTAGCCAATTATTTTTGTTAACACACTCAAAAACAGTAATTTAAAAACTATCCTGTGTGTATGGGCCAATGATAACGCAAGGGCAGGTTAACCCTTAATGAATTGTTGGTGCAAAATAACATTTTGTTAAAAAGATGAATGGGTTATGATTATTTAATTCTCTGTCGACCAGCTTCCACATCATATTTAGTTTAGTAACTGGCAATCAGATGAAAATTTACCAGCTTTTTTTCCATTATCCTTCTTTATTACTTTCTATGCAAACAGGCAAATTTTACAGACCTTGGTATAAAGTGCAATCGCTTGGACATTACTATAGCCTACTAGGCGATAGTGGCACGTTAACTGCAGAGATAGAAGAGCAGATAAGTTTGGGAATTATGCTTGAGAAGAACTAAGCAGCATGTTTACATATCTTTGCTACCTGGTTTTTCCTAGAATAACTGGTTTGTATAGTTTTGACTATATGTTATACATATGTAACCTATGTTTTTCTGTGCTAACATTTTTGCTACATAGCAAAACCGCTCATAGAGATTCCCTAAGGTAGTGATAGTTCATATGGTAGTGATAATAAATGTGTCCAGAAACAGAGTGAAGACATTTGTGGTTGCCTAAAAACCCCCAGAAAAAAACAAGACAATTGCACAGCTGTGTAACAAATCTAGCATACTGGTAACATTCCCCTTTTTATTACTGGCCTACTTTTTTCCTCTTTTTTTCCTGCTTTTAGTAGTTTTTTGTAGGAAAATTCAGTCAATAAAAATCTTTTTGTATTATACTTTTTATAGAAAATATTAAAAAAGAGCAATTTACAGTTATCTTACATTTCAAATGTCCTCTGGCTTTTGTTTTGGAACAGATATGACTCATTTTGTTCTTTTGCAGCACAAGGTGTCACAGAATATGCATCGCAACAACAAACAGAAGTCACTACAGCTCAGAAAAAGGAATTTCTAAAAATACGAAGACTTCATACAAAAAAAAAAAAAAAAAAAAGAAATACATGCATACATACAACACAATGCCATGCGAACACAGATCATTTTTGGGAAGAAAATTATTCAAGATTTGCATTTCAGTACCATTATTCAAACATTTCATGCCATCTCGCTATACATACATGACATGGGTTTTACAGTATGTGACATTCACTGCATCGTCTGCGGCAAATGGCTACAAAAAGGCCTAATTCTTCTGCAGGGCAATGTCTGCTCAATGATAGTTACAACTTCAGTGAGAAGTTCACACCAAGTTACTTTCTAACCCCACTAACACAGTGTTCATTCATAGTAAAATACAATGAGAATGTTCTTTTTTATTTTCGTCTGGAAAGTCAAGTACACATAAAAATGGGCTCAGTAACATTTCTATGTTTAAGATTACACAAATGCTCACTATCCTCTGTGAAAGAAAATATTTTTCCCCTTTCACAATGTCATTTGCTTCAGCTTAAAGATTGTAACCATGGGTGCAACTGCTGTACTGGCCAACCTGTGTGAGGGAACCTCAGTGTGTTGCTGCTGGTACAGAGAAACAAGACAGCAACGTTCCCCTCAAAACCAACCCTGTGCAACCCTAGCAGTCCTTTGAGAAGATCTGGACCTGGCCTATAATCAGCTTTGTCTTCGCACATATGTGACCCCTGTATAACATGGCACCAGCTAAGGCTTAACGGCCACACTTCGTTATGAGATGGGTATCTGTCACGGCTGGTGACCTTGACTCTTTTTGTTCTGGGAAAGCAACAGAGCTATTTACTGGGCTACGGTAGAAGAGGATAACGCTGTTTACCTGGTGAGGCAGAGGTAGCCATTTTAGACAAAGTGGTATTTGTAGAGGTTAACCTAATTATCATTTATGGTATTGTTTGATGTTTTACAGCAAAGGCACTAATTTGCTGCTATGCATGAGCCAAGTTCCACTATCAAGTGTAGACTCTAAAAAAGGGAATGCAGCTACAACTTAAATTGATTGCTTCAAGTGATACCAAGTAACTGAATTAAGTTTAACTTAATTTATTTTCAATGGTTTAACTTGACAAATCATAAACTAAATCAATTAAGTCGGATCAACTTAATTCAATTACAGTTACCAATTGAAGCGATCCGTGTAAGTTGAAGCTGCATTCTCTTTTTAGAGTTAAAAAACGCCACAGTAAGAAGCTACTAGTGTTCCGCCATGTTCCTAAAACAAGTTAGGAACGTTTATGGTTTTAAACCAAGGGAGGATCACCCATCACTGTTTTTTTTTTATGTTTAAGAATTTTGAAACAAATGTTAGCAACAGGGTACAAGAATTCTCTTTTTACTCAAGGTTATCATACCATTATTGCCCATGCCAGGTGCTTCCTATAAATGTGCAGTAGAAAAAAAATATTTCATATAATATGAACATGGTAGACAAATTGCCAACTTGTCACTGTTGCAGTCTTAACTGGTCTCTTTTTTGTTTGTTCTCTGCCAGAACACAATATAAAGCTCTGTCTACCCGCCATTCTTTTTTTATTTTTCTGTTTAGGGTTGTAAAATTGGTGCTAAATGTAACCGGATCAAAAGTGTAAAAGTGGCTTAACATCTTGTTACTTTGATTGTTTTTATGTTGCCAGTGAAAATAATTAAGTTACTTCCGATGTCAAAGTAAAAAAGACAACAAATTAATTATGTAATAATGAAAATTCACGCCTTTCAGAGAAACTACTTGTCTAGTTAAGACATATGGAGGGAACAACATGGCAAAGGGTTTGTTTTTTTAATTAGCATTTTGGTATTTAAAAAATGCAGAACTTGGGATTTTACCGTAACTTTGTTTTTCCCCCACTCTACTCTATAATAGTTATTTACTGGCCTTTTTTGTTTTGCTGTAAAACCTACACCATCCACATTTCTAATAAGAAGCACTCAGTTTAGGGATGAAGGAATTTTGATTCATGTTTTTTTTAATGAATATCAAAACTCACTGAGAATTTGTTTTAATAGAAAACTAGAGAACAAAAGCTTCTCTACACTATTTGGCACCAATAATAGGAACTAAACCTGACAAAGACCTTGTAGGGCACACAGAGACAATCATGTACTAACTGAGAGTTTCTGTTATATTTGATCTGCTAAAGACATAATAAGCCAACATTTCGGTTTGACTTTTTTCAATGCGCAGCAGTATAGTTATGTTGTTGGAGTCAGGCTTATTGCCTGTGTAATGCACCTGCACAACAGTCCCTCACCACCGGATCTCATCCTCTGCAGCTCACTGCAGCATTTTCTGCCCTGCTTAAGAATTTCTACAAACTCTGGATCAAACAGAAACGGTAT